>NW_012104798.1:120814-136445 GCF_000951045.1 Mandrillus leucophaeus
ACACACACACACACACACACACACACACACACCCCTCTCAAGAAACTTAATTTTCTAACATGTAATGGATGTGCAGACCTTTAGTCTCTCTCCTTTCTTGTGCTGTACATGATCTTATGTTTGAGCAATATGTGAAATATGGATTCCCTATGTCTACCTTTTACTGGTTCCATAGAGTGAGAGGGAGTGAGGACCCTGATCTCTTGAGAAAGAGAAGAATGATGGGTGCTACAATCCCAGTTCAGACTTTCCAAGAGTGGAGGCTGCCGTCATTTCCTTACAAAACATGGAAGGCAAACACTTGGCCACAGCAAATATGATTTCATTTATTTATCTTTAACGGAACACAATTTCACAAGAGGAAAGCATTTTTCTCTCATTAGCATGACTTTGACCCTACTCATTTCAAAGTAATAACCTTGGCATCACTGTCTAGGGAGCATGTGATTCTGTCTTCTGTCTGAGTCCTGACCAAGTGGAATTCTTCCCAAATAATTTCTTTTCAAATATGACTGACATATAGTCCCATGATAGGGCAGGAAAGAAGACTATACTACAAATCACCTCAATAAACTTATGCATTCCAGAAAGTTCCTCTTTTGCTTCTGCATTTGAAGTCGGTTCTCTTAAGAACTATGCTTGTGTGCAACCTTATATTTGCAAATTTGAGGAACTTAAAATGAAATGTGTTTAATTCTCCATCACTTCATTCATTTTCCTTTCATTCCTGTCTTCCAACCATTTTCCTTTGAATGTTTAAATGATGGTTAACTATGAAGAAGACCAAAATAGACAAAGTAATTGCTACTTGCCCCTCTGTCTCTTAGTGGCTTGCTGTGCTACAAGTATATTTAATCTGGACCAATCTGGGGAGGTGAAACCTAATTTAATAGCTACCAATCACAGGCAGCAGGCCTGCAGAAGAAGAAAATAAAAAGGTTATTCTATTACTCAATCTTCTCTTAGGAAAAACAAAGTGAAACACTAGACATGCCATATCTTTATGAGATGCCTCCTAATCCCTCTACCAAGTTACATGTAATTTGAAGCTCTTTGTGTATTCCATTTTTCACTTATGTGCCACTACCCTTATATTAAAAAGCATGTGACTGACAGGTTAGCTAAAATATTTAATAGGAATTAAATACATTGGGCTTTGTTAGAAAGAAATAGAGCCACTTGATATGACTTTCAAATACTAATTAAATAAACCCCCCCTATGTCGAGCTAAAGCAACTCCTTTGCTTAGCCTCAGAATAATGCACATGGCTGTGCCTTCCAGCCTTCTAATGGTGAGACTGTCATCCTGTGTTGTCTGTGAAATCTTTACAGAAGCTTCTCATTTTACCATGATTAAAACGCCTACGTCAGAAGAGTTCAGTGGTTTACTGACCTGCTTTATCTCTCTGATATTGTCATCCCAAATCTTTCCCACCCATCCCCTCTTCATTCACTGTGCTCCAGCCTCTCTCCAGTCTGATTTTTCCTCTCCCATACCAGGTACTCCATCCAGGGTCTTTGTTTTGTGTCCATATGTTTGTACGTGTGTGTGTAGTGAGACCATTTAACATGAGAACTACTCTCTTAGCTTTTATTTGTTTATTTGGTTTGTTTGTTTGTTTGTTTGTTTGAGATGAAGTCCCACTCTGTCACCCCAGGCTGGAGTACAGTGGCATATTCTCAGCTCACTACAACCCCTGCCTCCCAAGTTCAAGTGATTCTCTTGCCTCAGCCTCCTGAATAGCTGGGATTACAGGAGTGCACCACTACAGCTGGCTAATTATTATTATTTTTTTTTTGTATTTTTAGTTGAGATGGGCTTTTGCCATGTTGGTCAGGCTGCCTCAGCCTCCTAAAGTGTATCTTACCTTTTAAAATACGCAGTATTTAAGTGCACAATATTGTTTACTATAGGCATGATGTTATACAACAGATCTCTAGAGGTTATTCATTTTTACTGACTCTTTCTGTCCACGGACAGAAAGTAGCTCCTCATTTTCTCCTTCCTCCAGCCCCTGGCAACCACCATTCATTCCACTCTTTGATTCTATGAATGTGATTACTCTAGGTACCCACATGTAAGTGGAATCATGCAATATCTGTCTTTCTGTAACTATATTTCTTCACTTATATAATGTCCTAAGATTCCTTCAAATAGAGAGTAGAATTATCATTACCAGAGGCTGGGAAGAGTAGTGGGGACTTGGGGGGAATGGTGACGGTTAATGGTTACAAAAATATAGTTAGGTAGGATGAATAAGATCTAACATTTGATAGCACAACAGAGTGACTATAGTCAGTGATAATTTGTTTTACCTTTTAGAATAACTGACAGTACAATTAGAATGATCGTAATAAAAAGAAATGACAAATGCTTCAGGTGGTAAATACTCCATTTATCCTGATGTAATTGTTATGCATTGTATGCCCGTATCAAAATATCTCATGTTCCCCATAAATATATACACCAATTATGTGCCCATAAAAATTAAAAATTCAAAAAAATATTAAAAATTCATTCAGGTTGTCACAAATTATAGAATCTCCATTTTAAAGATTCACTAATGTTCCATTGTATGTACCACATTTTCTTTACCCATTCATCTATTGATGGACACTTAGATTGTTTTTACCTCTTGGCTATTGTGAATAGCGCTGCAATGAACATGGGAGTGCTAATATGTCTTTAAGATCTTATTTCAATTATTTTGAATAAATTTCCAGAAGTGAATTGCTGTATCATATGGTATTTCTAGTTTTAATTTTTGGTGGTTCTTCCATAATGTTTATCATAGCAGCTGCTCTCTCAGTGGCATTTCCACAAGAGCATGAGTGGGTTTCAATTTCTCCACATCTTTGTCAACACTTGTCTTTCATTTTCTGTCATAATAGCCATCCTGATGCATGTGAGATGATAAGTCGTTGTGATTTTGATTTGCATTTTCCTGATGATTAATGACTAGGAACATTGTTTTATATGCCTGGTGGTCTTTGCACTTTACGTTTACTCTCTCTGAATACTTTTCTTTCTCTAAGATATGTATATATCTCCCTTACCTTCTTTGGTTGTCACCATCTCATTGAGACTGTCCTGAACACTCTGCTTAAAATTGCAGTAAAACCACCTCTAGTACTTTCTGTTTCACTTCCCTGCTTTTTCTTCCTAGAACATATCACCATCTAACATACTCTATATTTACTTATAGATTTTGCATGTAACTTCCTCTGCTAGAATGTAAGGCCAAGATTTTTTCATTAATGTTGTGTGTTTACACTACTGACTGACACAGGTAGGCGCAGGATAAATATTTGCTGAGTAAATAAATGAATGGACATAAAAATGGTCTACTCTGCAGAAGCTGTAAGTAATTTCAGAAGGAATTGGAGTATAATGGGACTTGGTTAAAGGTGACTTGGGGGAGAGACTAATAACCCTGTGATAAATAGGTTGAACTGCTGCAGACTGCAATACAACAGTCCAGATACTAGGTAAACTCTATCTTTTCTCAGCTCTGACTCCTTATTAACAATTATCAGCTGTTGAATATGTTGGTTCTTGTCAGGGACTGAAATAAGAACCAGGGTAAAGGAGCTGAAGATTCATTCCTTCTTTTATTGATGCCCCCTGATAGAACTGGGCAATGTATAACACTGTAGGGATATAGTGCTGAATGGGATCTAGTTCCTGTTCTTACTGGACTCATAGGGTGCTGGAAAAACAGATCATAAAACAATTCATTACAATGCAACACTTCCAATGGGATGAGTGCTGTATAAGCAAAGTTATGGGGAAGAAAAGAAGGGTCAATAAGCTGACCTGCCTGTAGAGATTTGAGAGGGTTTTACAAAGGGAGTTAAATTTTATCGGGATTTTTTTTTTCTTAAAGGCGCTTTCAGTTACAAGTAATGGAAAATTCAACTCAATTAGGTTTAAGCAATTAAAGGCATTTATTAGTTAATGTAGCTAAGAACACCCAGAGGTAAAGACTTCAGGGCTAGGGATCAAAGTTCCACAGCCGTTTCTCGGTGAATTTCCTGAGTCTGGCCTTTTCCATGTGGCAGCTCCATCCTCAGGCTAGCTTAGCTCAGAGCTTGGAGATAGTTCTGTCAGTACCATGTCTCACATCTACTTGCCCTAATGCCACTTTATCTACATCAAGAGATAGCCTCCCCCTAACAACCAAATAAAAATATGATGGTTAGTCTAACTTGACCACCTGAGGCCCCTGCCAATTCTGTAACCAGTTATTGTAGCCAGGAAATGCCATCAACTAATCGACATATATCTGGGTTACTTGCCAGTCCTGCACGTAACCCTGGGGCAAAGAGATAGATCAAAGTTCTCTGGCTTATAGCAGTGAAGCTCCACCCCTGAAGCAATCAATGTGTCATGGTCACTCCTATCTAAACACAGAGTAGCTACACAAATGGAAAAAGGGTAGAGGAATGCTTGTATACCAACATCAGCATGACCTACAATCTTAAAGGAAGCAGTTTTCCAGGGAATAATGGAGAAAAGTCATGTTAAAAGTAGCACACCACCATATAAAAATGACGTAGAAATATAAAAGACACTCACCATTGTGGAAAATTTTGTTAACCAAGAAAGCTGGTGGGGTTTCTGGAAATAACACCCAGTATGAGGCTATAGACAGATGTGAAAGGCATCTATATATCATAGAAACAAAGGAGATGGTTCTGAGCATAATTTCAAGCTTGAATCTTTTTAAATCAAAGACGCATATAAATGCAATTGATTGCCAGTAATCAGCAAGGTATGAAGACATTCACAGCAGCGTAAGTTATGGACTCTCCCTGTTTTCCAGAAGACAGTCAAGTCAATTAACCAAAGTAATAATAAATGGCCAATCCAGAGTTCTTCATTGTCAAGCCATGTGTCACCAACTCTTAATTTGGAGGTCAAAGTTCTGCGAGGAACTGAGATAGCGGAAATCTTCAAGAAAGAAAGAAGAACCTGGAGAAAGCTTGGAAAGGGAATCTATGTGGAATCCATGGGAAGCATCAGAGGGCTTTTTCATGAGATGGGATGGGATCACAGGTGTTCAGGCAGCAGGGTAGGTAAGAGCATGGCATGAGCAGGAACAAAGGGGAGAATGACTGTTGGCTGTGTATATGATAAGCAGCTGCCAAGGAGCTGCAAAATGGTTAGACTAGAGGCTTGAGTGTTTCCAATCCAGGCTCTGGACAATTCATTTCTCTTACACTCCATTTTCTGATTTGTGCATGAAGGTAAGCATCCCTTTCTTACATGGTAGAGTACTTCAGAGCTAAGAGAAATTGAGTATGTCAAGTGCCCCATACATGGGGATAGTTTGTTATCAGTACACTGTAGCTCTTTCTCTCCCTCCTTTGATGAGAATGCTAGAAGGAGCTTTATGGTGAAAATGAATGAATAGAGGGTGAGATTTTAACTACTTAATGTGAATGAAATAGAAAATAAAAACTGGTAAGATAATTCTGACTTCTTTTATTTTTTTGAGACAGAATCTTGCTCTGTCACCCAGGCTAGAGTATGGTGACATGGTCACAGCTCACTGCAGCCTCAACCTCCTGGGCTCAAGTGATCCTCCCACTTTGGCCCCCCAAGTAGCTAGGACCACAAGTACATTCCTCCATATGCCTGGCTAAGTATTTGTTGTTTGTTTTTTTGTTTGCTTTTTGGGAGAGATGGAGTTTTGCCAGGTTGCTGAGGCTGGTCTCAAACTCCTGGGCTCCAGCGATCCACTCGTCTTGGTCTCTTACAGTGCTGGAATTACAGGTGTGAGTCACTTTGCGTGGCCAACTCTGACTTCTTATTAACAAGAACTGAGGAAAGGCATTTTCTTTGGTCTTTGCTGTTTCTGTTAATATCAGTGGTATAGATCATCATTTACTTTTTGTAACATTGTTGAGAACCATCAGCCAAAGGTTCATGGATAGATTTTCCATCATTATTGATTCCAGGATATCATCAGCAAACCAACTCACTGGCCAAATATTGATCAATGGCCCTCACTATCCGAAAGTTTGCTTTCCTGCTGTTTTTAGTAAAAATCAACAAACTCCTCCCAAGAAAGCCTCTTGATAATTACATCAAAGTTCAATTTACATCAACACAAACTCTTTGCCCCTTTCCCAGCCTCAAGATATCTGTATTTAAAATCTCAAGACATCTGTTACCCTAAATTTTACTGTCTAAAATCAAAACTCTCTTCCTAAGCACCTAAGGATTTTTCTCTAAGGCAGCACCAATTGCTAAGTCACTGTAGCTCAAAAAATGTGATATTGTATTTGAATGAATAATTCTTGACATTTATAGGTTTTGTCTCTTTTATTTTTCTATTTCCGCTGCCATTGCCTTTCTCCTCTACCTTGAAAGACTAAATAGACCGTGTCACCTTTCAGTGTTGTATTTCTGTGGGCCATCCAATCCCTTTATCAATGTTGCCAGACTATTATTGCCAAGATAGTACCCTCATCCCAACATTTTCCACTTCAGGTACCTACAGGATATCTGAAAGGTCAGAAAACATAAGATACATTTCTTCTTAAACAGCATGCTTTTATTATTTATTGCTGCA
This sequence comes from Mandrillus leucophaeus, assembly GCF_000951045.1. Taxonomy (NCBI): domain Eukaryota; kingdom Metazoa; phylum Chordata; class Mammalia; order Primates; family Cercopithecidae; genus Mandrillus; species Mandrillus leucophaeus. Next base: position 127,396 of record NW_012104798.1, read on the forward strand.
AAAATAAGTATCACATAACTCATTAAAGTAATAAGCACTGATTATAATTCACAGTTTTACATGGGTCAGGAATTCAGAAATGACCTGGCTGAAAGGCTCTAGCTTGTGTTGTTGATGAGGTTGCAGTCAAGGTGTTGGTCCAAGCTTCTGTCACTTACAGGCTTAACTGTGGCTGGCTGATCCACTCCATGGTTCACTCACATGGCTAGCAAGGTGGTACTGGCTTCCAGCAGGCGGCCTCAGTTCCTCTCCATGTGGGTCTTTCCACAAGGTTGTTTGAATGTCTTCACAACATGAAAGCTGACTTCCCCCAGAGACAGTGATGCAGGAATAAAAACCAGGCAGAAGCTACATTCCTTTGATAACCTTGCAAGTCATAGAATACTAATTCTGCCACATTCTGTGGTTCCAAAGAGATCATTAAGTCTGACCTACATTCCAGGGGAGGGGAAGCAAACATCACCTTTGGAAGGCAAGGCTGTCAAAGAATTTGCAGACCTATTTTAAAACCACTACAACTTTAATTACAATTTCTAGTAATACGCTCCATATATCTTTTTTACAGTCTCCAGTATCTCTTTAGGTAGAATACTTTTGAATTTAAAGCCATGGGTCTCATTGTTAATTGGAACAAAATATAGGAAGTATACTATTATTTTCCATGTGTTTCTAGGCGTTTTAAACTCTGCAGTGTATTTACTGTACTCTTGTAGAAGGAGTGCCATCAACTGCAATTGTTACCAATTGTGCTTATTTTTCTACTCTTTTCACTCTCCCGAAATATGTTCCCATTCAACCAGGCAGGTCTTCCTACTCTTTTCGTGTTCGTTATTTTTCGCGCTGCTTCCATGGCTTTACAGAGACCCTTCCTCTTCGCTTTGGTCTGCCTCTCGAAACCCTCAGGACTTATGATAGGCCAAGTCGAGTCTCAAATTCCCCATGAAGAGCTGACTTATATCTCTGTCATGCATGGTCCCCTCGGTTCCCATCACTCATACACTCGCATACATTTGTTTTCACCTTATTATATTCAGTTCAGCACAATTTTATCGACCCCTTTTTTCCTAACGATGTACTTTATAGCCCTCATTCAACATTTGTTGCACGACAGACTGAATATTAGATTAAAATATTCTGTGTAACTCAATTATCCAAAGTACATTATTTCAACATGTCTTCAGTATAGCATTTCTAATGACATATGTTTTATTCTTTTCTGCACTGTTTATGAGTGCTGCAGCATTTTTTACCTATTTTAACTCATATGGTAAGTTTTCAGCACAGATGCTTGATCTATATTGAAATTTTATAAAATTTACAGTTCAAAAAAGCAGATCCACAAACATAGTATTCAAAATAATACTTGAGGCTGGGTGCATGCTTGTAACTGCAGTGCCTTGGGAGGATCGCTTGAGGCCAGGAGTTTGAGACCAACCTGGGAAACATAGTGAGACCCCTGTCTCTCCAAAAAAAAAATTTTTTTTTAAATTAACCAGGTATGGTGGCACACACCTGCAATCCTAGATACTTGGGAGGCTGAGGTGGGGAGATCGCTTGAGCCCAGGAAGTCAAGGTTGCAGTGAGCTATGATCATGCCATTGCATTCCAGATTGGGTGATAGAGCAAGACCCTGTCTCAAAATAAATAAATAAATAAATAAATAAATATATAAATAAATAAAAATACTTGAAGATTTCCTAAAACTAAATTGTGTTCCCTTTTTTTAAAAGTTTAAATATAAGTCAAATAACATAAAAATTAAGTTTCTCAGTGTCACTGGCCACATTTATAGTACCCAATAGCAATATGGGGCTGGCGGTTACCATACTTGATAGTGAAGCCCAAGATCATAGAAGAAAGAAACAGATTTGGGATGTCACTGGTTTGTGAACTAACCTTTACTAAAAGTAGTACTTAAAAGTGAAATAGTAGAAAGAAATACAGTTTGTGTCAACAGTATCACACTCCACTAATGAAATTTCCTCAGCAAGTCACTATAATGAGAATCACACCAGGCTTCCTTGTGATCGAGACCCACAACTTGGTTGTTGAATCTAAAAGAAATATAATTCCAAGTCTCAACATAGCACAGTAAAGTAATTTGGCTTTAATAACATTTCTCAAAAAAGTCTAAAAGATTGATTAAATTGCATTGCATTGAAACCATTGAACAATTCAGTGCATTGAACAATTGCACTGAAAACAATTACTTTGCAATGAAACACAGTGGAACATCCTGAAACCTCTCTCCTCAAACCTTCACACCACAAGAGCTGTCCCTCATGTCACCACTCTACTCTTTTTCTCCTTCTGAAACTCTCCCTCAAAATCCTTAGCCTATATTTCCTTGGCTTCTCCTTCTCCTCTGTGCCTCCTTGCAGAATCTTTATAATTTAAGTCTCTCTAAATTCATTCTTGCAATTTGTCTCTTTGAACATTCTCCTGATTAACAAAACAGGCTACCCTCAATAACCACTTGACACTGAGTTTTCCTTGGAGGGCATAAAATTATGACAAAGAATTCGGGAAGGCTCTGAATGTCAATATTTCTATGTTATCATATTACTAGATAATACAAATCTTAATTTTGTTGCTTCTAGGACTAGGAGACACTTACTGCCCTTTGGTTTAAAAACACATGTAAAAAGTTGCACAAGATTTTGAAATGGATCAAAAATATTGGATGTCTTCGATGTCTACTGGCTTTGTTTTGGTTTTCTGATTCTATAGTGCCTTTGAGTGTTTTGAGCTATTTTATAACTCTGTAAATTATCCATAGAAAGAGAGTTGTGCCCTAGAGAGATTCAGTTGTTTATTTTTTTGCCCTGTGGGTATTGATCAGTTTGGCCAATGTTGCATTGAATGAGCAAATTTATTTCAGCATTCCTGAGAGCCTATATCTGTATAATTATTTAAGTTTCCTTACAACTGACTATAACTTTTATTCTTTTTCTCCTTAACTATATGAATTGAAAGAGGGACAGCTTGTCTACCAAAAAACAGGACTTTCTCAATTAAATTAGATTATCTGACTAAAATAAAAAGTGGCAATGGAAATGAAGGAATGTATACTTGTACATTTTTAGGGAGTTCAAAATGTGCAACAGCATATTAGTTAAGAGTTTAGGTTCTGGCACTAAACTGATATCAATTCTGGCTTGGCCAACAAAGCTACGTGCGTTTGTTTAAGATATTTAGCTGCTCTGATCCTGAGTGTATTAGAACTTACAACGTTTATATATATTCATTGATTCATTCACTCAACAAACATCTGTTGGGTGCATAATTTACCCCAGACACTGTTCAAGGCTGTGGAACACACAGTGAACAAAAGAGACAAATTTCGTGAAGAACACAGTGGCTACTAGTGCTGTTTGATGCCACTGCTACGATACTAGCAGTTAGAAAATATTTCTATATTGTTGATGCTATTATGTATGACCTCTGCACTATAAGATTAGGAGGAAGAAACAGGAGAGGGTTTTAATGCCTCTCTTTTAAAGAGTTTGACATTTTTCCCCAAAGTAGTCTTTAAAAGTTCTGTAAGTTTCCCTTTCCTCAGCTGCACATTAGCAACTTAGCTGCAAGAGGCTGAGAAGCATTGACTTTCAGGTGGAGCAACCTTAGACTTCACCAACAAACTATATGCAGTTCACGTATTTGAAGCTAATACTTGGACTAACAGAAACAGCAATTATAATGATAATGGCTGATATTTATTAGGTCCTTCCATGTGTCATGCATGATCCTGGGTATTTAAAAGATGTTATTTCTTTGACTTCTCAGGAAGCATACAGAAGAAAAGCAAGTTGCTGAGCTAGAAAGTAGCATATAGTCACTTCTGTGGGAATCCACAGACTGCGCTTTTCATCCCTATGACCTTAAGCACTGCCTTGCCAAGTACACTGGGCTCCAATAATAGAAAAGAAATACCTGCTGACGTGTTTGAGAGATTCTAGTTTACAGGACAGACTATCAGAGTTTTTTGTTTGTTTGTTTGTTTCAGTTATGTTAAAGACAAAATTACTCAATGATACACAAGAAGGAAGCACAATAAGGAAGATTTTATTCATGACCATTGTGATGGGTATAGCTACCACAACAATGAGATTTTTCAGTGGGGGAGAGAGACTGAGCTCAACTCCAAACATAGCATGGGAAAGTAGGGACTTAAATTCAAGGAGCCAGGGTTAGGTAACATGTCATTGGATGGATAATTACTAAGAAGAACTTCAGGGAGACAGGATATTTTGGCCACACCAACCTAACAAATGTCTTGCTGAAAGCAGGCCAGGTTGATCAGACCTGGAGGAGGTCAGAGGATGGAGGATGAGGTTAGATATTGAGGGGATGATCAGATGAACCCAGAGTGTGGGTGGGGTGTTCCTTCTAAGCTGACATCAGAGTTCTTGCAAAAACTAGTTTTTACAAGGAAGTGCACAGATAGGCCTAGGAGGAGATTCAAAACCCTGCCTAAAGTTTGGTCAAGCAAAGAATTTTTGTCAATTATAAAGCTATTAAAAAAGATTTAGTTATCCTAGAACTAATGTCATAGTGTAGTTACCAGTTAATTCTTTGATATGTAGCAAATATTATGCAGTTGCCATCTGTCCCAGACTAATATTTAACCGTCATTCCAGAATTTTTCATTAAAATATTTTCATTAAAATAATGTGTACAATTTACTTATTGGTTGGTTTATAACATAATAACTCTTAATTGCTTTAACATTCTTAGAATTTGTCTACAATCCGATATAGTAATACTTTTTTATATCAGACGTTGAATAAATCATTGAAGATTGTTAATATGCTATGCATATGTGTACATGTGTATAAAAATGTGATGTGTCTGTGTAAGGTAATATTGTGTGTGTGTGTAAGTTTAGAATACTTGGGAATAGAAAAAATACTCAAAATCTAAAGTACATCCAGAGGCATCATAAGGCAGTAAGGAAGGTAGATATGGATGAGGTTATATCACAGAGATGGACATGCATTCAACCATAGATATTTAGTAAGCAGTTGCCAAGGAACTAGCAGTGTTCTAGACTTGAAGGAATGGAAGAAAATAAAACAAATTCCTGCTATCAAGAAGCTTATATTCTAAAAGAAGCAGGAAAAAAATAATAAACAAGTAAATATTTTTGTTATAGTAAGAACTATGAAAAATGAAGCAAGTGGATGAGAACGGAGAGTAATGAGGATGCAAGGGACAAATTTATTAGATGATATCTGAGTTATTTGGAGAAGCAAGCTACTGCTATCTGCTGGGAGCACCCCCCTAGGCAGAGGAAACTGTGAGAGCAAGAACCACAGGTAAGAGTGTGCTTGGAGCATTCAAGGAACGGCAAGAAATCCAGCATGGCTACCGGAAAGTATGGGCTGTGGTTTGAATGCATGTGTCTCTTCAAAATTCTAAGGTTGGAACCTAATCTCTGGTGTGACAGTATTAAGAGGTGAGGCCTTTGGGAGTGTGATTAAGTGATGAGTTGTCCACCCTGATGGATGGGATTAGTGCTTGTATAAAAGAAGCTGAACAGAGGATCTTAGTCCCTTTTTGCCTCTCTGCTCTTCCTCCATGTGTGGACACAGCATTTGTCCCTCCAGAGGAGCAACAGGGCACCCTCTTGGAAGTAGAGCTTCACCAGAAGCTGAATCTGTTGCATCTTGTTCTTGGACTTCCCAACCTCCAGAAATGTGAGAAATAAATGTCTATTATTTATAAATTATGCAGTCTGTAGTATTTTGTTATAGCAACAGGAATGGTTTAAGACATTAGGTGAAGGACAGGGAAGTCATTCTATTAGGTTATAGAGATGATGCAGAGTGGATCATGTGGAAATTTTAAATTTTATTCTAAATGAAAAGTGGAGGAATGAAGTTATACTCAGTGTCAAACAGAAGACTGATGAGATCAGACCCATATTTATAAAGGATAGACCTGGCCGCTTGAGAAAGAATAGACTATAGGTGGCAAAACCATCAACAAGGCCACTTCTTAGGAGCCTATTTCAATTGTATGGAGGTGAGAAGATGGTGACATTGACTAAGATGATAGCAGTGGAAAGTGGTTATAGGTTCCAGATATATTTCAAATATAGCCAATATAATTTCAGTGTGAGTAGATATGGACAATAACAGAGTTTTGAGGACAGATCTTGGGACCTTCCAGGATGTAAAGTTCTTTAAGCTTATACTTAATAAATAATGGAGACTGAGAAGAAATACCCTGGAGGCAGAAAGCTTTGCCAAGAGCATCTTACTGTATCCAGGGGAAGAAGACATTTCAAGGAGGAAAAGTTACTGACTCCCAAATGCTGCCGACCAGTTCAGTAAGATGAGGACTAGTAAAAGTCCTTGGTGACCGTGACAATAGAGTGGTGTAGACCACAGTCTGACTGGAATAGACTTGTAGGCTCAGGAATGCCTAAGAAGGGATGCCAGAGCGAAGGAATTTAATTATAAAGAACACAGGACATCTCAGTCTGCAGAGGGATGAGGGGACCCATGGAAGTCTTTTTTTTAAAAAATAGGATGTATTAAAGAATGCTTATATGCTAATACTGGGAGGCAGAGCTTACAGTGAGCTGAGATCGCGCCACTGCACTCCAGCCTGGGGGACAGAGCGAGACTCCATCTCAAATAATAATAATATTAATAAAAAATAAAAATAGAATGCTTATATGCTAATAATCCAGTGAAGAGGGAAGGATAATGATGAAGAAGAGAGTAGGTACATCATTCAGAGGAAGTAGAATCCAGAGAACAGTGAAAAAGTAGGCCTAAGATCTGATCCTGGTTGTGCATCTATGACCAGAGAGAGCAATCTGTGTAAGCAGGTACAGGTGAGACATTTGGTGGTGGGATTGTGTGGATGTTTCATGCTGAAGGTTTCATTGCAGAGCTGAAAACTTTAGAAAACAGCAGTAAAGGGCAAGGGCAAAAGGAAGAGAGTTAGCCTATGAATACAACTACCCTTGTTAGGAAACCAGCAAAAGAATGGAGTTATTCCCGCCTACAAGGAAGCCTTGGGGAATTGACAAGGCCTGTTAGCAGCTAAATGCTTTGTCTTTCTTTATGAACAGAAGTCCATGATGAGCTATTCCTATTCTGTGTTACCATTTGGTATAATATCCACAACTGTGATAATATGAAGAGACAAATTATTACATGGAAACTTGCTGTGACTCATTTTTTTTTATTCAAGGAAGAAATACTTATTTATGCTTCCACTGAATAAATCTGAATTTGCAACCATGAATGTGTTATTATTTTCGAATAACTCCACTTCCTTAAAAAATATAGCACTAAGGTTTGGGGAAAGTGAAGTACATGCAGAGAATCCATCTAGCCAGTGAATTTGAAGAAGACAAATTATTTTTTCTCGTTCTGCATTTCAAAGGACTTAAGAATGTGTCTACTGTAAGTAACCTGGAGGAGAAAGTATATGCGTTTTAGAAGTTGAATTGCATCAAAGACCCTCTAATGCCTCATTTAAGTTAATAGGACATTTCTTGCTTTTTCATCCAGATTCATTTCCTTGCATGTGAAAGTGTGTACTTCAGGGAAAAGTCAAAATCAGCACCATTCTTTCCCTATTAAAACATAAGGGGATAGAGGTATAAATAGCATGGGCTTTTGGAAAATATAGACCTGATTTGTTCCTTCATTAAAGGACTTTCCTCATGCTTGCCTGGAACCTCTGTTTTCTAGAACTTGCCCTCCCTTGAGAAAGGCCCCAGAATCTTGCTAAATTATATAATGGGCTCGTAATATAAGTATAGAGAGTGAGCTGTGAATTAGCACATCAGACTCATTTTCACTGATAACCTGATTTTACACTGTACATCTCATTGCCATAAGTAAAAGCAGACGGGATACTCTGCTCCTTAATTCTCTGTTGCTGACTTTTTCTCAGCAGATCAGTCCAAGTATTTTAAGAATCTGAAAGGGATTTATTTTCTTGCTACATTTGTATCTCAAATAGGGAAATATCAATTTACCCCAAGTTCAGCAGACTCACATCCAACGTGAGCAAATTGACTTGCTGCTGAATTTTCTGAACAGTGGCACCTTAATAGGTCTGCCCCAGAAAAAGACAAATGAAAGTGTTTGGGGAGCCCCTTGGGTTTCCCTTTGTACATGGGCATAAGAGATTTGTAAAATGGGACAGTCTTCACACATCGTCAATCCTTAAAGAGAAAGTCCATGTTTTTCCTTGTTTGAGAAATATCCAAATGAGATTATTCTAGGCTGATGGAGAATGAAATGAAAATAAACTTCAGCTGTATATTTTCCCCTGGTACTCTTTAAAAGAGAACAAAATCAGGACATAAAGTCTGCTATTCAATGCCTTTAGTAGGTGAGCAAGCCTGGATTCTAGAGTCAACCTCACTGGTTTCTTTTTTGGCTGACTGCACTGGCACGATCTCGACTCACTGTAACCTCTGCCTCCTGGATTCAAGCGATTCTCATGCCTCAGCATCCCGAGTAGCTAGGATTACAGGCGCCTACCACCATGCTCAGATAATTTTTGTATTTTTAATAGAGACGGGGTTTCATCATGTTGGCTAGGCTGGTCACAAACTCCTCAATTGATCCTCCTGCTTTGGCCTCCCAAAGTGCTGGGATTACAGGCATGAGCCACTATGCCCAGCATAACTTCCTTGGTTTCTAGTCCCAGATCTGCAACTATCACCAGTTACCTGACCTCACATTTGTTCTCTCACCTACAAAGTCAGGGGCTTGGTAAAGGCCTCTTCTGGCTTTAAAATTCTACATATTTACTGAATGCAACTCTTACAGAGTTTGAATTCTATATTCATGACCTCTGAGCAATCCAGCACCAGTCAGATGCTTGGTCACACTCCCATCAATAGATTTACACTTGATGGTGCTAATTTGATAAACAATATCATAATTACTAGAAAAGCAGGAGAAAAGAGGAAAGAAAGAAAGAAAGAAAAAGAAAGAAAGAAAGAAAGAAAGAAAGAAAGAAAGAAAGAAAGAAAGAAAGAAAGAAAGAAAGAAAGAAAGAAAGAAAGAAGG
>NW_012104798.1:136550-159490 GCF_000951045.1 Mandrillus leucophaeus
AGAGAGAGAGGAGGAGAGGAGAGGAGAAGAGAAGAGAAGCAGAAAGAAAAATAGGAAGTGGCAAGAGGACATGTGTTTGAAATGACCACTCCCACCCACCCCACATACCATATCTCTCCCCCAAGGTGTAGCTCAACTCTCACCTTTTTCGGAGTTGGCCTTTCCCCCCACCATCCATACTAATCCATCAGGCATTACAGTTATCTTGTTGTTTTTGTCTATATTTTTTCCTCTTCTAACGGACATATTAGAGCCGTTAGAAGAGAACAATTAGGACCTTTTCACCCACTCTCCCCTGCAATGTTCTGCACAATGTCTGCAAATGCCTGATGGAATACAGTGAATTACACCGAACTCAGACTGGGTCATGATTGACATAGAGGCTGTTGCTACCTCTTTCCTTACTTGATGAATTCCAGGACTTGAGGTTGAATCGAAGGAAGAGATAGGATCAGAGCAGGAAAAAGGAATTTGGAATGTTAGCTTGATAAATATATTGCCTTTTCCCTATGACATTGTAATAACTAACTAGCTCTTTTCCTCTAAAGGAAAGTATACACAACACCTTACTACTTCTTGTGATAGCACCTGTCTCTCTACTATTGTCATGGGCCTCTCTCCTTTCTCTACTGGCCCTGCCCCACATCTAGAAATATCTTGCTCAATGATTACAATTAGAATTGTCAGATTTTCCTAATATTACATAGGAAATATTTATACCACTACTTGGGAGGCTGAGGCAGGAGAATTGTTTGAACCCGGGAGGTGGAGGTTGGGTTGAGCCAAGATCATGCCACTGCACACCAGCCTGTGCGACAGTGTGAGACTCTGTCTCAAAAAAAAAAAAAAAAAAGTTATTCACTGTTTATCTGAAATTCAAATTTAACCACGCATCCTGTATTTCATCCAGCAAGCCCAGTTAGTACTTAAGTGACTCAAAAGCCAGTTCAAACTGGCTTCAACAAAAACAAAAAACAAACCCACAATTTCTTGGCCCACATAACTGAGAGAGGCCCAGGTGGTAGTTCTGATCTTCAGGTAGGACTTAATTTAAAATGTCATTAGGAATCCATTTAATCTCTCAGCTCTGGCTTCTACCCTAATGGCTTTATTTTCTAGCTTCACATGGTGCTACGTGGTTGCAGACAATGTCTGCATCACAGCCTGTGAGGGTCAGTCTCAGTGGGGAAGAGCAGCTGCCTCCTGACCAGCGGCTTCAGAAGAAGTGGCCTCATGCCTCATTGGCCCTCCTTGGACCACATGCCCTAACAGAACCTACACCCTGGCCAAGGCAACACCATGTTCTGAGAGGTTAGACTTCTGAGCCATATGCCTCAACCTGGAAGCCCCCTGGAGGGACCTGGGCTTGTGGTGGGAAAGTCGTTCCTTAAAATCTAGATTGCGGTGCTAACGTGACAAGGAAAGATAGATGCTATGTGAGAGAAGCAAAAGGAAAAATACAAAAAGAAAACCCATTCACCACACTATGTATTCCTATACTATGTAATTATATTTTACACAGATTTTGAAAGAGATGACAGCAGTCGCTGTAGGCATTAATTCCTAGTTTCCTAACTAGCAACTCTATTAACCCAGTCAATTTGCTTTAATTTGACTGATCAGTTTACACAGGTATAAAAAGAATAACTAGTAAATAAGTGATTTCTTAAGTCTTTTCTAGTCTAAAATTCTCTAGTGCTATGAATGATAGCAAGAAGGAGATTACAAGAGAGAAAGAAAGAGAGAGAGGAATTTCAGTGTGCTTTATGTGTTTGGGATCAAAACGCTGGTGTTAGAGGCATGGTCCATAGTAAAAATGGAATATGAGTTTTATTGATACTAACTATTCACTTTGGGTAGTATGTGCTCTGCTTTTGTAGATTATCTATAGCTATTTAAAGAATAAATTTCACTCTGTATGCAAATGTACATGTGCATGTGTATGCATTAAAATTATTGCTTAATCACTGACACCAAGTTGATTTTTCTCTTCAAATTAATTTATGGGAGAGCAAAACGAAACTGAACCTTCAGAGGAATAATCAAACTCTTGTGATTCCATTTTAACATACCATACCATTAAAATGACATAGGTCATCTTTGTGCCATTGGGATTAACAGCAATTTGTAAGCTTTTGAAAGCCCTTTGAAATTTTCAGATTAAAGGAATTAAGTTCAATTTTAACATAATGAATCTAATTACTGGTTTTTCTGAACATTCAAATTAAGAAGAAAGGCAGTATCTCTTCTTCCTAACCTCAGATGTCTTTTAATTTGTGCTCTTACCACAGAACTTTCAAGTTCAAAGGCAGTTTTCGTCATTTTAGCTAAAATTCTGGGAAAATATACAGGAATAGACATACCCAGACTTAAGCTTGACCAAAGGGGGAAAAAAAAAAAGAGTCCAACAGGCCCCAGCCTCAGCTAAAATTGCAGCTACCTGTAATGAACTTGTGGGATCTGACTTTTCAGCCTCATTCAGCTACGTCCCCAAATCATCTCTGCAGGAAGTGACCCCTCAGTGTGTGTGATTGTGTTTCCTTCCAGTTTGGGGAAAATTGCTTAAGTAAGAGGTGATGAGATTTTCAGTATCCAGCCATCTTAGAATGACGTGTCATTTTTATGACTTTTAATCATATAGTCCATCAACCACGTTCGATTTCTAGATGCAAAGCAGAACCCCTTTTAGGGAAAAATGACATACTCAAGGGCAGAGAACTATTGAAAACAGGAGTCCCCACTTATTTATTGACTTATAGTCCCCATTCTTTCATAGCAAAAGTGATCAATGATCTACTGCCGTATTTAGCTTTTTGATAGCATCATCAAATTCATTAAACTAACTCTAGATCATTGGATCAGGCAGAAGCAATGTTATATTTAAAACATTTAGAATATTTATTAACACCAGTTAGTAAATATTTAATATCTTGTTTTGAAGGATAATGTAAAAAAAAATCAATGATTCAGTATGCTTTTTAAAAAATTTTAAGTTCCAGGATACATGTACAGAATGTGGAGGTTTGTTACATAGGTAAATGTGTGCCATGGTGGTTTGCTGTACCTATCAACTCATCGCCTAGGTATTAAACCCTGCATACATTAGCTATTTATCTTGATGCTCTCCCTGTTAGTATGCTATCGATAAATGCGATGATATTATTTCATGGATAAAAATATGAATTTCAATGTCTCCCTCATCCCAGGTGTTTCCAGGGCATTTTGTAATATTGAAACACCAATGGAGTGTTTTAAATTCATATTGCAGAGTCAGATGAAAGTTTTTGCAGAATTTGTCACCCTGCTATTTGGATATAACTTTTATTAATACTTAGCATATTAAATATAAAGACTTTTGCTTCAGATTTAATTTCTAATGAGGCCTCAATATGTGACTCTATCTTCTTAATTCTTTATATTTTTTTTTGCCTCAGCTATCGATTCTGAAAGAACATCCCCAGTTGCCGAGGCAGATGCCATGTAAATATTACTTTTTATTTTCCCCACTAGGAAAAGATGACGTGAGATTCTCTTGGTTTCGTATTGTAGCCATCATGAATTTCCACTAACTGAGCAGCTTAAAATAACCCATTTATTTTTTACAGTTCTGCACATCAGAAATTTGAATTCATTTCACTGGGCTAAAATCAAGGTGTCAGCAAGGCTGGACTCCTTCTGGAATCTCTAAGGGAGAATCTGTTTTCTAGCCTTCTTCCAGCTTCTGGAGTCCGACCTCGGCCTTCAGTCCATGACTTCTCATTACTCCAACTCTGCTTTCACCATTCCGGCTTCATCTCTGACTCTGACCCCCCTGCTGTTGTTTTCTTATAAGAGTCATGGTGACAACTTCAAGCCCACCAGAGGATATTGGTTACTTTGACAAGACCTAGCTCCATCCTGTGCTGCCTCTATAACTTTTGGTAGTTTATCTCTCTACTTTGAATATCAGAATCCTTTCCCCAAGTCTTGCTCCGAGTCTTGCTCTGTCGCCAGGCTGGAGTGCAGTGGCAAGATCTCAGCTCACTGCAACCTCCACCCCCACCGGGTTCAGGCAACTCTCCTGCCTCAACCTCCTGAGCAGCTGGGACTACAGGCACCTGCCACCATGCCCAGCTAATTTTTGTATTTTTAGTCGAGACGGGGTTTCACTGTCTTGGCCAGGCTGGTCTCAAACTCCTGACCTGAGGTGATCCGCCCACTTTGGCCTCCCAAAATGCTGAGATTACAGGCGTGAGACACCGCACCTGGCCCAGAATCCTCATGTTTAAGAAGGGGATAATAAGAATGACTACCTCAGTCATATTGGGGAAGACTAAAATGATATTTTATATGTACATATAGAGAAGGACTATATATGTATATATGGACTATATATAGGAGACTAATAGTCTATTATATTTATATAGTCTTCAGCACAGTCTGCCTGCAAAGGGAAGTATACATATGTTAGCCCTTTATGTAAATGATCAGAATAAAAAGCATGTTTTTTCTCTGAGATCAATTTGGATGAGATGGGACCCAAACAAGTTTGTGAAGAATAAATTCTCATTTAAACCAAACAAGTGATTCAGAACTTTGAAATGATTTTATCAAGATCCATTATAGTTGCTTTGAAGATTACCTTACCCCCACATCATTTAAAAGAAGCACTTTGATGAAGTTGATAACGATGATGATGATGATGATGATGATGATGACATATGTGTATGTGATTGTCTCTATAGGACATTTTCTCAATATACAGTTTTTATACTATACATTTTTAAATAAAATATACAAATTTTTGTTTTGTTAATGGTTTATGTGTGTCAGGGAGGAAAACTTTCCTGGTAGCATCTTAAGTTTGCTCTCTGAGGTCTGTGAACTAAACTGACAAAATATGGATTAAAGGGGAAAAAAGGTTTATTCCCATGAATATGAGAACTAATAAATGAACTAGCAAGCTAGCTAGGTGACTAAGGTTAGAGGCCTATATACCTAAATTACTAAGGGAAAGGGGTGGGGAAGAAAAGGCTTCTGTAGGAAGAACAGATGATTTGTTTAGGAAAGACAAATAGATTTTTAGGAAAACAGACAGGAGATTAAAAGATGTATGATAATAATGTTTGTGTATGCAGGAAGGAGTGGCCTTTTCAACTCCTTCTTGACCTAGAAACTCTCCCAAGAGGGACTTTGTGGTAGTTTACCCTTGGTTTCTCTTCTGGGAGTAGACCTACCCTAAAGGGATTTATGGCAGCCTTACTTCTCACAAGTTTCTGCTTCTGCTCAGATAAGAGAAGCTTTAAGAAGACTTCTTTCGGCATCTGTCGAATTTCAAATTTCTTCAGCATCAAATAATCTTCATACCAAATCGGGGGTTCTGAGTGGGTCCCCACACGTGTTAAGTTTTCCGTATTCAATATAAGGATTATCAAATAAATGTTACTTAATTATTAAATATAAGGATTGTGACTTATTCTTTGTGAGCCCAATGCTTGTGAACCCAGTGCTTTATTAGCCCAGTCAGTGTTCAATAAATGGAAATTTAATAATAGAATGCCAAAGCATGAAAGCTAATTTATTCAACATGATTAAAGGAGAAATGTCAATCAAGACTTTTTCAATTGCAGGGTGAAAATGTACACCCTAAATTAAAAGGGGAGTTTATTGACATATATTACTAGGAAGCACATTGTGGGTAGTTCAAGTCAAAGGATGAGCTATGGAGAGCAGGGATCTGGAGAATAGAGCTAGAACTCAGTGATAGCAGGACGGTCTCTCTATCAGTGTCAGATCATGTATTTCTCAGCTTCCCAGTGTATATTGCTCTTTTTCGAGCCTATGGCTGTTTAGCTTTTTTAAAGTAGCATGGGGAACACAGGAGCCCTACATTCCCAGGTTAGCAACATTGCAGGATAAGAGAGCATATTTATATTGGGTTCCGTATGAGTAATCCCAGTGAAAATTGACTGGACATGATTTTTAAATATGTTTAGTTTTTGAATTAATCACTGAAATCAGAAAAGCATAAACTTCTGATTGGTCAGTTCTGGGTCACTTGACTATTTTGAGGTTGTGTCTATCAGGGATAGGGCGATGCTGAAGAAGCAGAGGGTAGACTGTACCCTGAAGAAGTGAGAAAACTGTCAAGATTGCCAGGACACTAGACACTGTGGCCTCTAAAGGAGTACTGAATTTTTAGATATATTTTTCCTTCTTATATAGTAAAAGAGACATTGCTTTTATGCAAATGATGGTAGTACTGAAATTGTTATTATGGAAACATGCAGTGTTATCCTTTTTTCTTAAATTTGTTGAAAGAATCTGAAACATTCTATAGATTCACAATTTTTTCTCTAAAGGCTGCACAGCAGATTAACAAAAAAGTAGATGCTGATTTTAAGGAAAGTAAGTAACTTGCCTAAGAATAACACTTCACACAGTAGGCAAGTAGGGATTCAACCAATACTTGGTAAATGAATGAATTATCCAGACATTTGATCAGAGTATCCGGACCATACATTTTTTATACAGATTCTGCAGATTCTGGATATTTACATGATTCATTATTGGAGTGTTCATCAATACTCTACTAAAGTGTCTTTTAAGTTTACCTAAAGGTAAAAATGTTTTATACATAGAATTAGTGGGAAATTTCAATGATGGCAGTGGAGAACTGGATAATCACATTAGAGAAGAAAATGACAAAACATTCTAACAGATAACATCATAGGGTGATTCTAATAGTTGGAAAAGTTAGAACAAAATTTTGATTGAAAAAGTCATTTCTAAATAACTTGAAATTTTCAGGGTTTATGTCAGTTATTACCATTAGTCCGTAAAACAAATTTGTTTTGTGTACCAATGTGCTAGTGGATATCAGGTGTGAGATACTGAGCTCCTTGCATCATAGATTTCCAGGGGCTCATCCAACAAGGGACCTTCTTTCTTGCCAGGTCTCTTTGTGGTGGCCTTTCTGAAAATGGGTGGTGCCACCCCTGCATAGTTATAGCTAGACTCTGCCCAGTGTTGTTCTATCCTTTCCTGGCTTCCCTATTGTCAAATTTTCTCCCACAATGTGAACTTTGTTGTGCATCTTAAAAATAAGCCTTTAGAGTTAAATTCATTGAAAAAAAAAATCTTCTAGATCTTCTCTTAAGGGAATTTAAAAAATGCAACACTCAAGCATTCAACTTCTTTTGACTTGACTTTCAATGCTGTGATGTGCCTTACTAGGGATAAATATCTATTCTGATGGACATTTGAAAGAGAGTTTTCTAATAATCTGGCAGTCTTTTTAAACAAATACATCTTAGGTACAGTCACATGTCCACCTACTGATTAAATTTGTCCAGGAAAGAGGCAAATGTTTGAGTGATACAGCATCACAACAAATTCGATTCCATTTTATGTTTATATTTCAGTGACAGTCCTAATACCCAAATCAATGTGTTTAAAAAGAAGCCCCTTAGGTTTCTTCAAGTGATTTATTGCCTTAGTTGCATTATTGCTTCAGGTGTAATCAGGAATATTTGTCTTCATGTCATTGTAAGGGAGATATGAGATAGGATATGCTAATGTGCTTGTCTTTGTACATAATGTTTTATTAGTCTTTTTTTTGTTTCGGTCTCTTAATTAGTGACAGTCATTTAAAACCATCCATCTCTGTTCAAATTTATGCAAATGTTGTAAGTTAATAATGAGAATTTCAAAGGACTCTCTTTGTCAGCCTTTATTTTGAGTTTGTTAATCTATTAGATTGTTTGGCTAAATAAAATGTCTTTCTTTAAAGCTATAAAGCTAAAAATTCATAGATCAAACAGTCATCAAACATTCTTAAGGATAATTTTTTGTTTCACACCAGAGTACAAACAACATTTGTGAAGTTCATCACTCTTTGCAAATCCCACTGTTGCTTGTGCCTTCACAAACTACCCATCCATAGCTTGTGATTGCTTGGGAAAATGATAAGGTCCTGTTAACATTTACTCCTAAAGTGCCATCTTGAATTTATTGACTCATTGCAATTTAAAACAGAATCTTTATAGTATACTAATGGTAATTGGAGCTAATGCTATCAAGGTTGATTAAAATGCTTGTTGGTACTATAAGAAATGAACTCTTAATTATAATCTTCTTAATAGTTCGCTCACACAATCAAGACAAAAATTATCACTTAGTTTATAGCTTTGCATATTCATTGAGCACTTCTACCTTCCCATTTGGGTTGCATTGTTTTGTTCTAAATCTCATATGGCAGATAGCTGGGAAGTGCTGCTGTGCAGTTCTCAGCAGTTTATTGCCAGGGTTTCTTTCCATTTATTGTCATTAGCAAAAGAGTCTACCTTCCTGTAAGATGTATGAGTATTGGTAGTTTCAGTAAAATATCAGAATTACCTTTTTTATAATCTAGATTTTACCAGGGAATGTGCTTGCTGGTAAGGTGATAAAAGTTAATGATATTATCCCTGGGCTCAGACAGTTTACAGGATAGCAGTGGAAACAGACTCTGGCTAGACTTTCAACTTCCTAGTGTCAGGGACTGGACTATGTCCACTATTGTGCCTCCATTACTTTGCACACATCAGGAACATCACACTCCCACAGCATTACTGGTTGAATTAAGGAACGGTATGTGTGCTGAGGAAGGAAAGGAATGTGATTGCAGGGGACAAGGAGAATTTAGTACAGCTGATGAAGACTTTTGAGCTGCCTGTAGAATCAGTAGAATTTTTCCAGCAGACAGAATAATGCAAATTTCCTGTAGGTCACTGAGAATCTTGTGGTTTTTCCAGCTGAGTGATGTACAGGGTTAGGGAATGGCGTCAAGCGAGGCTGGAATGGTGGGGCATATCAAGAATGGGTAGGTCTGAGTGGCATGCTGAGGAGTTTGAATTTTATTCTCCACATTAGGGGAGCATCAAAGATATGCATTTAGGGCATATTCCTGATAAAATTTGGAGGATCAGAGAAGGTATCAGAAGAGAGGATGAGTTCATTTACTTCAGTATGCTCGGGTGGCCGCCTAGCATCTGAAAAATCGTTCTGCTTTTTGGGTTTCCATATTACCTGAACATTAGTCCTAATCTTGTATCTGCCTCTTTTTAGCTTAGCAAGTTTTTCCTTCTTTTGCTGATCCTGAGTGACCCAACACTCAAGATCAGCAAAGGATTTCAATAGAGCAAAGGATTTCAAAAGGGCAAAGGATTTCAATAGAGGTTTATCTAAGGAAGATATAAAAATGGCCAATAAGCACATGAAAAGATGCTCAACATGATCTGCTGTCAAGAAAATGAAAATCAAAATCACATGGACATACGACTTCACACGTACTAGGATGGCTATAATAAAAACAATGATAATAACAAATGTTGGCAAGTATATGGAGAAATTAGAACCTTCATGCACTGTTGGCAGGAATGTAAAATGATGCATTTACTTTGGAAAAATATCTGGCAGTTCCTCAAAAAATGAAACATAGCATTACTGTATTACCCAGCAGTTTCACTCCCAAAAATATACCCAAGGTATTCATTAAGAAAGATGAGAATATATGTCCATGTGCTGGGTGCAGTGGCTCACACTTGTAATCCCAGCACTTTGGGAGACTGAGGCACATGAATTGCTTGAGCCCAGGACTTTAAGAACAGCCTGGGCAACATGGCAAAACCCCCATCTCTACAAAAAAATTAGTTGGGTATGGTGGCACACATCCATACTCCCAGCTACTAAGGAAGTTACTATGGGAGGACCACCTGAGCTCAGGGAGGTCAAGGCTGCCATGAGCCTTGATTGTGCCACTGAACTTCAGCCGGTGCAACAGAGCGAGATTCTGTCTCAAAGAAAAAAAAAAACAAGACAATATATGTCAACATAAAACTTGCACATGAATGGTCATGACAGTATTGTTTATAACACTCAAAAGATGAAAACAACTCAAATGTCCATCAAGTTATAAATAAAGTTATTACATGTACACAATGAAATATTATTCAGCAATAAAAAGAAATGATTTACTGATACAACATGGATCATCATATTATGCTAAATGAATGAAGCCAGTCACAAAAGACTACATATTGTATAATTTGAATTAAATGAAATATACATGAAATATCCAGGATAGGCAATTCTCTAGAGTGGTTGCCTAGGCCTGGAGTGTTGGGGAAAAGTGAAGGGTAATAGCTAAAAGGATAGACACAAGGATGTTTTGGAGGGCAAAGATCTTCTAAAATTAATTGTGGTAACTGTTGCACAACTGTGCATGTACTGAACACTATTGAATTCACTCAATATAATTCACTTTAACAGGTTAAATTATATGATATGTTGATTATGCCCCAATAAAACTGTTATAAAAAGGTAAAAAGATAATAATCAATGGGTATATTGAGTACTTAAAAGATGAAAAGTGGTAGACATAAATTATCTCATTTACTCATTGAAGAAAGCCTCATTATGAAATAGGGACACTTCTCATGTCATATATAGCCAAGAAAATTCAGACTCAGAGTTATAATTAGTGTGGAACAGTTGAGACTTTTTAAAATTATATATATGTGTTGTTACATGTGTATTTATTATATATGGTTATATATATGTGTAAAATATAACATTTGCTTTTAGACTATAAAATAAATATATTTTAGTGATGGTAATCCATTATAGTTTACTCAGCTATAGATAATTCACTAGCTTCCCTCATTCTTTCTTTCAGCACACCTGAAATCTTTCAGCACACCTGAAATCTTTCTCAGGAGTCTATTCTCAGGCTCAAAGCAGCCCTCTCCAGCTGTCAATACTATTGCAATTTTGTATGTAAATACCTTTCATCCTGTCCCAGAGAAAAGGATATCTCTTGCTGTCTACTCATTCCCCTCTCTGAGCTGTCCCTGACATCCATTATGCAAGCTGAGTTATTCAGGAGCAGAAAGGTCTCTTGTAAAACTAACTGCTTAGCGCAACACCTGTCAGAGTAAGTACTTTAACAATAGCTGACATTTTGTAATGCTTGTGAGTACGAAGTATTTTATGATATGCCTTTGATAGATATTATTTTATTTAATTATCATGACAAATCTATGAAGAGAGGTAAAGTAACTAACTCATTCTGATTTGCTGGGAACTCTGCCATTTTAACACTGAAAGTCCAATGTCCACAAAACCTTATAGTCCCAAGCAAGCCAAAATGGTTGGTTAGATTCAAGAGAGGATTCATATTGGTTCACTTTCTGAGCCAGGAATTTAATAGTGTGCATTGTTTTTCTTTTCAGAAATGGAAAAGTTTTTAAGGTATAATTTTAATTCTTGTCCCCTTTAACAAATTAATTTTGATGACATATCATTTGTTTGTTGTCTCACCAAGCTTCATGAAGAGAGACTAAAGACACTCTCAGAATAGTAACCAAGTGTATTTTAGGAGACCTTGGTAAAGAAGTTAATACAGCAATTAAGCACACCTGAAATCTGGTGTAAAATATAATTAAACGTTGCTTAGAAACTTTTCTTATTGAACCAAATGAAAATATGCCTCTTGTTTAAAATGTCAAACTGATCATTGTTCCTTATGTTTTTTCTTGGTTATAGAATGACATTTCCATGAACACTCATTTCTGGTTTAGCTGTACACAATAAACACAATAGCTACTACTAATTATTTAGTCCCTACTGAGCAGTTCATCAAGGATTTGTGAAGGCAATGGCATCAATTGATATTCCTTCCCTTCCTCTCCTGCCTGCTCTGTTTAAAGATAACATGGTCTAAGTCTAGGCATGGAATTAACCTACCTTCAGGCCATTGCCTCCTAAATGCAGTTTCTATCTTCATGTTCTGTAGCCCATAGCAAAATGAAGTTATCTCTCTTTGGTGGGTTATCTACTAAAATGAGAATTCAAAGTTTACACTGTGCAAGAGGAAGGATAGTGTGTGTAGGAAGTGAGCTTTCTGGATGTTCTGTTCCTTTCAAGCTTTGTGGACTTATTTCCTTGAAGATTATGAGGCTAGATAGGCAACTACAGTGGTGATGTAATTGACTGAGTATACCTGCAAGAAGATAAGCTGCACCTCCAAAGATCTATAGAGTGTCCTGCATGGTGTCTGGCACCATAAACACTCAAAAAATGTTAGTCATATCCCCTCCCTCCCCTGAGGAATGAAAATGTACGTGTTCCTCCGTTCTCTGTTTATACTGAATCTGCTGGAAAATAGGATTTTTTAAGGCTGGGACTAAATGTTCCTTGTTCGTTGTAGCCTTGGCGTTGCCAAACACATGTGTGACTAATAGTAATCCTCATAAATATTGTATGAATTAACAAATGCATTAATGAGAATTTTTATTAAGGTGTATCTCAACAGGGGAAATTATGTGTTTTGCCAAGAGGAGATATAGAGAATATGGAAAGCATTTTCCCTAAGTTCTTTTTTTTAATGACAGTCTTTCATAACTCCACTTGCATCTGGTTGGAATATCAACAGTGGTCAAATTATAGCCCTGCTTGCAGGTCAATTTAGAGGCCAGGTGACTGATACGATAAACAGTAACACAAAGATCATCTCTCTTATATACTATTTGAGGAACTTCATGTCTGTTTAGTGAAGAAAATTATTGTCTCAGCAGTTGTTCAATTTCTCTTTATTGTCTAAGAGGAAAGGTAATTCCACTTTAAGAAAGAGCAAGGATACAAGAACATAATGAAAAATGCAATTGCATACAAACCCCCAGGTTCTGAAAAGTTAGTTAACTTCTTTATTGTTTCTACGTTATCTGCTACTAAAAAGTAATTTCCCCATATTTATACCACCTATTACAGACTCACATCTGTCCTTTGAAAGAGATAAGTGTGGTATTTTTTCCTTGATTGATGACCATTAGATCATCAAGTTCCTATGGTTTGTCCCAGTTCTCCCAAAGTTGTATCTACTCAATCCCTTGTTTGAACTAGTTTTGACTTGGTCAGTAAAATTATTGGAAAACTGGGTTCCATAATTTAGTGGCACTTAGGACACAGTCATTTCGTCAACAGATTTTTGTATCTGATATTCCACAGTTAAATCTGTGGCACCTGGTTTGAAATGTTTTCGGGTGGGCTCCATCAACACCTGCCCCATCTAACCTCTTTGTCTAAGCTTCATGGCCACAATCCAGTACCTTGATAAGGGATATGATGGTGATGACAATGATAATGAAAAACAAAATTTACTATTTACTTATTATGCGGCTGAATCCTATCTAGATGTTTTAAATATGTGAATCCTTTTACTATTCGCAATCATTCTATGTTTTAGCACTGATCCCTTATGGAGATGAAGATATGGAATCTTCTTTTTAAAGCAGAAAAGTGAATTGCTTGAGGTCGCTCAACTTAGGAAATGGAAGAGATAGAGGATTCAAATACAGGCATTCCAGTATGGGAGCCCACACTCCTAACCATTGTACTATAAACTCTTCATCTTTGTGTTCTTATTTTCTGCTAGGCCCAGAACCCATTGTAGAGCCTTAGAGTCTTGTGTGGAGCATTCTCTGTTTAACATTTATCCCACCTCCTGCTGGGGGTTCTGTCTTGACTCCTACTTAAATCACTCAGGATTTGCTCTCATATTCTGGTAAATAGAGTTTGGCCATGAACGCCCTTTAACCAGAACAATATTGGTCACCTCTCTCACTCCATCAGTATTTTAAGCAACACATTCATCTAAATCTATGCTTCCAAAACTCTGAATGCCATTACTCTTTGGACTAGATGTGCCTTTGTGATAGTGCTATCCTCTACCCAGTTGCTTCTAGTACTGTCTTTCTACCCTGAAAGTCTGTATTGACAAAGCCTCAGGGAACCCCATTCCATAAGGTGTAGAAGATAAATAAATGGAGATCAATAAGGGAGGTAATCTGTAGAAAAGAGACAAAGCACCCCTCTTAATGCCATGATAGCTTAGTCTATCAGTGTAAATTATGTTGCAAATATATAGAGTTAATGGTATTTGGCTGCAATTTATTTCATGTCCCCTTTCTGCCTTCTCTCCAGGGAGCTCAGCTATTTCAAGTAAAAATCCTATTACCTCCCAAACCGTCGCTATGTGATGTAGATGTGGCCAGTGTTGTCATCCATAATTTACAGGACACTTTATATGGTTAAGCATCTTGCTCAGAATCAAATGACAATACCAGTTGGCAAATTCTCTGGATCAATTCCGTCCTTTCTGATTCACCGTGATATGTGAGCACACGGGAAATGTTCAATGTGTTCTTACAGGCACAGGCTTAACGTGCTACAAGTTATTCCACATCAATCTGGGAGGTAGTTTTAATGCTGCCTTTTTTGTACCATGGAATTACATTTGTCTCTACTTTCTAGGAATGGTTCAAAATCTTCCCATTGTTCCCTGTTTCATGTTTAGGATAGATGATATGAATTTACAATCAGAATCAACTTGGATGGTTTAATATTATTCATTCAACACATACTTATTTAATATCTGCTGTGTTCCAGTCACTTTGCTGGGGAAAGCAGTACACAATCAGATGAGACTTCTACTCCCATTGAGTTTAAATTTTAATTTGGGTAGAAAGAGAGATGATAGGAGAAAAAAAGCACTTAATATGGTTTAATATAGGACAAATGCTATTGAACATAAAAAAATAAATGATAGTGATACAATACATAATTGCGTAGAGAAGTGGAGGGAAGGGGTATTTAGACAGTTGAGTTAGAGACTTTCTGAGGAATTGATGAGGTAAAGAGACAGACGTGCAAAAACCTGGTGAAAGTATATTCTGGATAGAGGGAAGAACAAGTACAAGGCTGTGAGGTAGGACTGAACTTGGCATGCTCTTGTGGACCTGCAAGAAGCCCATGTGACTAAGGATGGGTGAGGTAGGGTGGGTCAGAGAATAGAATTAAAGTAGGTATGAGAGGTAGGCATGAGCTAGATCATATCAAACTTTGCAGGTAAGGGGTTACTTAATTATTAATATATTTACTTGCTTATTTATCTATGTATTTGCTTATTTGGAAGTGCTATAGGAAGTCCCCAAGGCTACTTAAGGACAGTGACTAGATGTAATTCAGATTTTTAAATGAAACCTCTGGGTGTTATGGTGAAACAGGGTAATAGGGACAGAAAATGGAAGCAGGAAAACCAATGAACAGGCATTTGCATAAATCCAGGTAAAATCTGAAGATATTTTAACCACAATGTAATAGATAAATCTATTTGAAAAATCAGCAAATATTCACTGAGTGACCCCTCCATGCAAAGTATCCAGATCTTCACACTTGTCATCCTGTCTATGGGTTTTGCATGCATGGTTGCATGCATTCTTTTTCTAAAACTCTTCCACCCTCTTTTTTTGTCTTGCTACTCCTACATAGACTTCAACATAGAGATACGTTTCTCCAGTGATCATTTTCTGACCCCGAAATTAAGTGTAGGTGTCCCATAGCACCTTATATTCCCTTTATCAAAGAACCTATTTTCTCTTTTTTTGCACCTTTTCTCTGTTCCCCACCAGATCATAAACTGTTCGGGGAAAAAAAAAAAAAAGATTTCTAACTTCCTCAATGTATTCCTTTCTAGGGCTGCCATAACAAACTATCACAGACTGTGTGGCATAAACACCAGAAATTTATTGATCACAGTTCTGGAGGCTGCATGTCCAAGATCAAGGTGTCAGCAGGGTTGGTTTCTTCAGGTACCTCACTCCTTGGCTTGCAGATGGCCGACTTCTTCCTGAGTCTTGATCTTTTCTCTGTGTGTGTACATCCCAGGTTTTTCTTTATGTGTCCAGATTTCTTCTGACAATAGGCACAAGTCACATTGGATTAGAGCCCACCCTAATGGCATCATTTTAACTTAGCTACCTCTTTAAATGCTCTATCTCCAAATGCAGTCATATTCTGAGGTATTGACAGTCAGTATGTCAACATATGAATTTTGGGAGACATAATTCAAACGGTGGTGGTCACTGTTGTATACACAGTATCTGGAACATTGTGGGCACTCAATAAATATGTGCTGATGAATTTTATGTTTAAGGTTTTAATAATGGTTATATCAAATGATATGTGGTAATACCCCATTTATATCTTCTGATATTTTGTTTCATGGATAATTCAGATTTGAGCCATGGGTTCAGCTTGTTGTGCAGTAGATAAAACAATTAAGTGGCCATAGGCCTCTTTATAACCAGATTTAAAAGCCACTGCAGGGGTAGATGTTACTAAATCTTGGGATCGTCTATTGATGCTCCATTTTAAGTGGAGAATTGTAAAATTTGAGCACTTATGTGTGTTTTTGAATAATAGATTGAAGCAGATACTCTGATAGCTACAATTATACTCAGAGTGCATTTACTAACTCTACTGGATGCTTGGAATTTTAATGTTTTACTTTGAACTTATTGACCTTCTTAGATCATTATACTGATCCTTTGATATTGTCAATGCAAGATATGACTATCCTCAACTTTAATATGAGTGATTCTCCTTTTAACATAAACCTGGTCAGATCACTGTACTGCTTAAAGCCCATCTAGATCTTCCATTGCCCTTAGAATACAAGCCATAGTCTTTACCATGGCCTATGATGTCCTGTATGTTCCTGTTTACCTCACTGGGCTCATGACCTGCCATACTCTTTCAGTGACCTCTGGCCATGGCAGAGTTTTCTCTGTCCTGTTCTTTTTTTTTTTTTTTTTTGAGACAGAGTCTGGCTTTGTCGCCCAGGCTGCAGTGCAGTGGTGCGATCTCGGCTCACTGCAACCTCCGCCTCCCGGGTTCAAACCATTCTCCTGCCTCAGCCTCCCGAGTAGCTGGGACTACAGGCGCGCACCACCACGCCCGGCAAATTTTTTGTATTTAGTAGAGACGGGGTTTCACTCTATTAGCCAGGATGGTCTCGATCTCCTGACCTCGTGATCCGCCCGCCTCGGCCTCCCAAAGTGCTGGAATTCTTATTCCAAGTACTACATATTTCAGCATGTGCTGTTATCTCTGTTGGAAAATCTTTCCCTCCATCCAGTCCCACATCCTGCATACATCCCAAGGTCATACAACATTTACTTAGGATAACTTTTTGAAATGTTTCGTCTTTCCTCAACATTTGCTGTTCCATTTTCTTAGGCTCCCATAGCTCTTGTTCCTTCTCCTGTCTCTTTTGCAGCCTGTTGATACTTTCGATGATTTACTTAAATATGCATGTGTTTGACTAATATATGTCTCCATGCTAGACCATTGGTGATATATGGGAGTTACTGGGTCTCTTTGTGCTCACTGCTGTATCTCCAGGGCATCTCCTGCTCAATGAATAACTGTTGACAGAAAATAAAGCTGGGAGTCATAGAAACATGAATTTATTCCTTGGTAATTCCAAAATGGGTGAGAAGACCCAATTTCATTGCACCCACTGACATGGTTATAATGATTATAAATAGGTAATCCTTGGCAAGATATGAAGCCCAAGTTGGCTTTTAAAACTAAGAATAAATCAACCATAGTGAATTCAAACTTTAACTCATCTGCAGGAATCATCAGCTCAGTGGGTGAGCTCTGTTATACATGACACATGATTTCAGTGACAACATTCAACATAACTTGAAAGGATTTGGGTGGGAGTAATGCTATGTATCTTTTCTATGTACATGAATGAGCCAAGATGCCAAGTATTTTTAAAAGTTGAGTAAAAATGTTACCTGGAGAATGAAAGCATATGAATGACAAATCTAGTCCTAAAATAGAATGTGTCATTGCTAATCATTACAAATCTACTCTCTGCCTGCAATGCTGTGAAAACCCTCCATTGTGTGCTATTCCTCCTGGAGAGAGAGAGAGAGAGAGATCTTGAAAAGGTAAAATAAAAGCTTCAGGCTTAATTGGGTGACAGTGAAAAGGCAGAGAATCATTGTTCAAAACTGAGTTTTCAATAAAGCCAGTGGGGTAACTGGAAGAAATGACATCTCATGCCTTCTCTCACACCGACATTTAGTTATTAATGAAGGCACAGAACATCTCTTAGTTGTTTACTTAAACCCATTGCCAGAATCTTTAGACAATGACACTGCTAATTTCACCCACAGCTGCCTTTCAGTAGCAACAAACAAGAGCTTTGACTCTTGCATCCTAGAGTTAATGGTGCTGAGCTGAGAACATGTACCTTGCAACAAGCTTCTCAGGTGCCTCTCCCTTTGTTGTGAAAACCAATGGGCTATTTCTGAAACCAATTCGTGTGTGTGTGTGTGTGTGTGTGTGTGTGTGTGTGTGTGTGAGAGAGAGAGAACAATGGAAATATAGTGTATCTGTGAGTAGTGGGGAGAGGTATTGGAGCATGGAGGAAAATGTGTTTTAAGGGTTGTGTAGGAACAAAGTAGGTCTGTCCAATATGGTGAATAATAGGTAGTTAATCTATAGCCAATGATACGATTATGGCTTCAGGTTAACAATGTCTCATTTTCTTCATTCATGGCCACTTTGTGGAAGTAGGCTTTAAGGTGCTTCTTGTTTCTCAGCGTTTCATTGATTTATTCTTGAAAGTCAAACCATCAATAATTGTCAAAAATCCCTCAAATTCAAAGTGATCTGTACTTGACCTTAAAACTAGAAGCACAATATAGGATCTCTCTCTCTCTCTCTGTCTCTCCCTCATCATCCCCCCACCCCCACCCTGCCACACACAGAGAGACACGCTCACAACCTATGGGTAAAAGACAGGAAAATTGTATTTTTTTCCAGTTGTTGAGGCTATTTTTACTTAAGAATGTGATCAAAGTAAATAAAATCTTATATTGGCTAATCAAATATAGCAATATTTACATAGTATTAGGAAGTTTTTTAGTAAAAGGGTATACAAAGTCCTTTCTGTATCCCAGACAAGAGTAAAATATGCTGAGGTTTTAGTATAGCATTTTTACAATGTACATTCTGCCCTTTGCTACTTCTTTAACAATGGGAAAATAATGGCCTCAATTTTATCATCTATAAAATGGAAAAAATAGCAATATCTATCAATCACCAATAGCAACTACAGTGATATGAAAAGGGGATTATATGTGTAAGAAAATTCCTCTGTTCTTGGTAGTAGATCATCTCCAATTTGAACATTTCATTTTCTTCTTAGTTACTAGGGTGCAATGAAGACCCAGTTCCAGAGAACAAGCACTACTATGGTGGGGAAGTGGGTGATGGGGGTGGGCAGGTGGGGAGCAGACATACATAATTACAATAAGAAGCATGAAGATGCAAAAATGGAAGTACTTACAAAATTTCTATACAGGAAGGCCAAGCATGAATCTTTCTGAAAGAGATATAGAAAAAGAGTTATGGTAAGTGGGTAATAGAGGAACTGTTTCTTGAAGGATGAGGGATTTAAATAATTATTTGCCATCTATTGTCTACAAAGCTATATGCTAGGGTTCTATGAAGGCATTAAAAGAACAGTTTGTATGTCACTGCTGTGACTATAAATCTTTCTATAATCACTTGGGAAAGTAATATGAAAGAGAGTATTTCATTCGCAGGCATTCACCCTAAAGAAACTCTCCCACCTAGTAAAGTTAAATGCAGCATTGTTTAAAGTGTTGAGTGAAAGAGAGGCAAAGCCACGTGAGGATTTTGAATAGGTTAGTGACATAATATGACATACCTTTTAAAAGAGTCACTCTGACTGTTTCGTTGAGAATAGATGTAGGTTCTCTGAGGAGGAAGAATGCAAAATGAGAGAAGACTGTTCAATAATCCAAACAAGACAGGATAATTCAGAGTGGTAGTCTGGGTGTGGTGAGAAGTAGTTGGATTTTGAATATATTTTGAAGGTAGAGCTAACAGTATTCAAAATTGTGAAAAAATTAATACAAGGAGATACTATTCAGCAGTCTAAAGCAATGAACTAGGTTAATATAAAATAACGGAAATCTCAAAAATAATGTAGAACACCGAAAATAAGATGCAACATAATAATACACTATAGTAGAATTTATGTAAATTAAGAAAACTCACAGTATGATATATTGCTCATGCATAGACAATATATGTCTATTTTAAAAATGGATTGTAAGGATGAATAATGATTTAATGATTGCTTTTAACCCGTTGGACAGAATAGGAAGAAGGAGGGACTTGGTCTGGAGAAGAAAGAAAAAATAATTTCAACCCTGTGTTTTTTTTAATTTGAAAAATTGTTAATATCATGGAGACAGCCATGTAGTATGTATAAAGGTGTCTTGCTCTAGTTCTTTTCTATATTTTAATTTAAACAAAATAGAAAAGAATATAGAGATTTGTAAAAGACTAAATTTCTGTGATCACTTAAAAATATATAAATGCACACATAAATATCCCTTGTATTAAGGGATATCTGGAAACTGTTTTAAAATTCTTTGAAGGTTGAGAACATGGCATGATCAAATGCAATTGGAAGGGAAAAGGTAGAAAGTTTTAGATAGTATTAATTGTATGGTAGTATTTCAACAGGTTAACATTTAAGTAGGGAGTTCTTTCAGAGCAAAACAAGAGCAAAGATAGGAAACCAGCCACCAGCTTTTGGAAAGAGCCTTGGATTTCAGCTTCTAGAATTTAGAGCCAACTTATAAGGCTTCTCTATTTCATCCCACCCTCTAAAAATAGAGGGCAGATTCCCATCACTGCCACTGTGAGATAATATTGTGCAGCAAAAAAGAAGAAAATGAATCTATTGGAGAATTTTTATTAAAGGAATTTATTATGGCTTTAGATACCAATACATATTGAAAAAAGAGTATATTAAAAGTAGATAGTGCTAACATTTTGTTAAAGAGGGAGTAAAATATATGAAAGCTTGAAATCTCAAGATTTTCAAAAGCAAATATGAGCTGAAAGAGCTCAATGTGAATATTCTGCTAAGTTTAATCTAAACGAATTGCCTGATAACTTGATGATTGACTGAGAGACTGGCTTCTAAATCAGCAGGCTATTAAGTGTAACCTACATAGCAATGCAGGAGCAAATTTAAAGTGTGAGAAATACCTGGAGTGAAGGGAATGTTTGGACAAGTTAGTCTAACCAGGATATTGATGAAATCGGTTTAGTGTAAATGGCATCCTAAATAGCAAGTACTCACCACCACCACCACCATGCACAAATACCAATCTTCCAGTGAAACACCACCTGATCCACCTTGAATGCTGCTGACAAATTCAGCAACCAAACCGAATGTCAGGAATATGAGCTACTAGAGTTGAGAAGTTTGGTTTATAGAAATCAACTCATTTCTCAATCTCTCTCTGGTTAGGACCAGAGGAACTATAATATGCTGTAAGGGGAATGAAAAAGTACTGTGCTACCTAAGCTTTCTCTCACTTTCTGAATCTTCATGTTCATGTGGCTTTATGACTTCATGTTATATATGCATAATATTCTCACACATTGCCTGACAAGCTTGGATGCGAGCAACCAGCAATGAGGCAGACTGATGTACCAATATTAAGCCTAATGTGGTGCCTATACCATTGGAGTTTTGAGTTATTTCTCCCACAGCAGATCCCCTATACAAAAAGAATTGATACACGCATTTCCCTTTCTTTCTATAAATTACCCATATATTCACTACATAATTATTTAAACCTTGTCGATGGTAATCAATCAGTAAATGAGCTAGAAAGCAAGGAGTGTCTTTCGTGATTCGTTGTAGTAATTGTCTCTGAAAGTTCTATCACCATTTATTTGTCTCAGCTGGACTTGGTCTATAAATAGCTCTGTGAAATGATGGACAGTTTTCAAGGCTTGTTGGCATGGAATCAGTATGTGGCAGGAGAGACCATTTGAATCAATTATATTATCCCTGGCAGGGTTACCATGGAAGCTCTAGCTCTTCATAGCACTTTGCTTCTCCTGTCCGAGTAGTACGCTCTACATATCTTTAATTAGAATGGATGCAATTTATTTAGCAATGGAAGGCTTACTTAAGCGAGTTCTGTGAAGGTGTCAGACAGAATTCAAGCAGCCATGCATATTCAGAGAAGACTAATGTAAAAATGCAAATGATTTTTCTAATTTAATTCCTTACTGAAAATAAAGAAAAGAAAAAAGGAAAAAAATGTCTTCCTATCTGGAAGTAAGCTTCGTTTGATTGTAAAGAAATTGTTTGATATTCCATCTTTACTCAGACACAAAACAAGCAGTAGTTCTTAAAATAACCTCTTCTGCTTTGGATATAATAATCTATCATATGCATTTATTAACTTATTCTGTGTCACTGCTGTAGCATTTAACATTGCTTAGCATGGTTTCATATTGGGTACAATCCACAAGTCTACACAGGACCAATTACTTAGTCCCCTGTGTGCCTGGTCTTTTGGGAATATGAAGACCTGTTATTCTCAAGGCATGAACAAATAAGTTGGGGAGACAGGCAAACAGGCAAACATAACACTGATAATAAACTTCATGATACAGGTCTGAAGGGATGCTTTAAACAGATTAAGATCCAGTAACTTAACAATGTGGGGGATGGAGACATTTAGAACACACTTCCTTGAAGAGCATATACTTGAGATGAATTTTTAAGGATAAGCAGTAACTAACCAGCTTGAATGGCTGGGGAAGAATGACTGTTCAGAATGAAAAATACTGTAAATGAAAAAACATGGATTACTGAAAGATCTGGCTATGTTTACCAAACTACAAATAGGCTTATGGGGCTGGTGAAATGCTTCATAGCATCATGCTACCATCCAAATCTGGGATCCAGATCATGGAAGAACTTGCATACCATCCTAAGATTCTTAGTTTTATCTTGAAGGGAGTAAATGGAAACCATTCCTACTTTAAGGAAAACTAACGCGTTAAACTTTGGAGATTATTATATTCGGTTTCACAAAATTTTGCAAGTGTTATCTTTTTAAATTCCTTTTAATATATAAGTTTTAACTGCCACAGAGGTTTCAAAAGAAGAAAAAACAAGTTGTATAATAATAATTTAGGTAAAAGGCATTTCT
>NW_012104798.1:159540-164071 GCF_000951045.1 Mandrillus leucophaeus
CACCACCACCACCACCATGCACAAATACCAATCTTCCAGTGAAACACCACCTGATCCACCTTGAATGCTGCTGACAAATTCAGCAACCAAACCGAATGTCAGGAATATGAGCTACTAGAGTTGAGAAGTTTGGTTTATAGAAATCAACTCATTTCTCAATCTCTCTCTGGTTAGGACCAGAGGAACTATAATATGCTGTAAGGGGAATGAAAAAGTACTGTGCTACCTAAGCTTTCTCTCACTTTCTGAATCTTCATGTTCATGTGGCTTTATGACTTCATGTTATATATGCATAATATTCTCACACATTGCCTGACAAGCTTGGATGCGAGCAACCAACAATGAGGCAGACTGATGTACCAATATTAAGCCTAATGTGGTGCCTATACCATTGGAGTTTTGAGTTATTTCTCCCACAGCAGATCCCCTATACAAAAAGAATTGATACACGCATTTCCCTTTCTTTCTATAAATTACCCATATATTCACTACATAATTATTTAAACCTTGTCGATGGTAATCAATCAGTAAATGAGCTAGAAAGCAAGGAGTGTCTTTCGTGATTCGTTGTAGTAATTGTCTCTGAAAGTTCTATCACCATTTATTTGTCTCAGCTGGACTTGGTCTATAAATAGCTCTGTGAAATGATGGACAGTTTTCAAGGCTTGTTGGCATGGAATCAGTATGTGGCAGGAGAGACCATTTGAATCAATTATATTATCCCTGGCAGGGTTACCATGGAAGCTCTAGCTCTTCATAGCACTTTGCTTCTCCTGTCCGAGTAGTACGCTCTACATATCTTTAATTAGAATGGATGCAATTTATTTAGCAATGGAAGGCTTACTTAAGCGAGTTCTGTGAAGGTGTCAGACAGAATTCAAGCAGCCATGCATATTCAGAGAAGACTAATGTAAAAATGCAAATGATTTTTCTAATTTAATTCCTTACTGAAAATAAAGAAAAGAAAAAAGGAAAAAAATGTCTTCCTATCTGGAAGTAAGCTTCGTTTGATTGTAAAGAAATTGTTTGATATTCCATCTTTACTCAGACACAAAACAAGCAGTAGTTCTTAAAATAACCTCTTCTGCTTTGGATATAATAATCTATCATATGCATTTATTAACTTATTCTGTGTCACTGCTGTAGCATTTAACATTGCTTAGCATGGTTTCATATTGGGTACAATCCACAAGTCTACACAGGACCAATTACTTAGTCCCCTGTGTGCCTGGTCTTTTGGGAATATGAAGACCTGTTATTCTCAAGGCATGAACAAATAAGTTGGGGAGACAGGCAAACAGGCAAACATAACACTGATAATAAACTTCATGATACAGGTCTGAAGGGATGCTTTAAACAGATTAAGATCCAGTAACTTAACAATGTGGGGGATGGAGACATTTAGAACACACTTCCTTGAAGAGCATATACTTGAGATGAATTTTTAAGGATAAGCAGTAACTAACCAGCTTGAATGGCTGGGGAAGAATGACTGTTCAGAATGAAAAATACTGTAAATGAAAAAACATGGATTACTGAAAGATCTGGCTATGTTTACCAAACTACAAATAGGCTTATGGGGCTGGTGAAATGCTTCATAGCATCATGCTACCATCCAAATCTGGGATCCAGATCATGGAAGAACTTGCATACCATCCTAAGATTCTTAGTTTTATCTTGAAGGGAGTAAATGGAAACCATTCCTACTTTAAGGAAAACTAACGCGTTAAACTTTGGAGATTATTATATTCGGTTTCACAAAATTTTGCAAGTGTTATCTTTTTAAATTCCTTTTAATATATAAGTTTTAACTGCCACAGAGGTTTCAAAAGAAGAAAAAACAAGTTGTATAATAATAATTTAGGTAAAAGGCATTTCTATGCTCTTCTTTTAGAGAAAACACAAACATTTCCTCCCAAACTTAAGATTCTCTGGGGTAAAAGTTAGAAGTTAAAAGTTTAGACTGTAATTTTCAGGCGGTGAGAAACTCTCTATCCATCTTGATTCCTTTTGTGTTTCTGAAATTCCTAATCTCTTAGGAGGGAGACTCTGCCTTGAAAGGTACCTTTTTGAACCTGAGTATTTTCACTCCCCACAACTGTATCAAAAAGGGTAACAATGGCTGGGCGCGGTGGCTCATGCCTGTAATCCCAGCCCTTTGGGAGGCCGAGGCAGGTGGACCACAAGGTCAGGAGATCAAGACCATCCTGGCTAACATGGTAAAATCCCGCCTCTACTAAAAAAAAAAAACAAAAAAAATTAGCAGGTCATAGTGGCGGGTACCTGTAATCCCAGCTACTAGGGAGGCTGAGGCAGGAAAATGGTGTGAACCCAGGAGGCAGAACTTATAGTGAGCCAAGATGGCGCCACTGCACTCCAGCCTGGGCAACAGAATGAGACTCTGTTTCAAGGAAAAAAAAAAAAAAGAAATCACAAAAACGGTAACAGTGATAATCATAATTATTTGTTGTACTCTTAATCAAAAGCACTAGACCCCTGGAACTATGCATTTGACATACATTTTCCCATGTTACCTTTACTACTATACTGTATGGACATTATTAGCCCCTCAGTTTACAGATGAAGAAACTGAGGCTCAGAAAATACAAGTAAATGGCCCAAGTCAATGGCCAGCTTTACTGGGAAGTGAGTCTGGTATTTGAACCAGGCAGTTTTTATTCTACAGTGGCGGGACTCAGCTTCAGCAGACATTCTTGGATGCAGTTGAACACGTGTCACACCCTTTTAGACGACAAGACTCAGGGTTGGACAGAATGTAAATGAAAACAATAAACATAAAAGGCTACATTCCGTGGTCTTTATGACTAATGCACCTCTAGAAACTTCTGCTTTTGAATACTTGAGTAACCCATTTGCAAGCTGTTGGGAAATTGAAATCTGCATAAAGTTTCCACACACACTCTAAATTATCACACTAAGTGCTTTTTGTTCCCCTATTACCTCCGAATTCTCTACCACTTCTTCTGTGTGCCTGATGCTTAAGGTTACTTTTAAAAATGAATATGAAATAAGCTGTATTTCTTCTGTCATTAGGGTACTGATGGTGTAAATAAGTCCAAGAAATACTTGGACATGGCTGTGTCCTCTACACATGAATGGGGAGCCTACCTGAGGCTCTCTGCCCAGCTGTCACCAAGCTACACTCCATTCCCAGGAAGCCAAAGCCAGTATATCTGGGTGTATCTAATGTCTCCCTAATACCAGTGTAGTTCATGGGGAATGTCAAGTAGACATCAACCTGATCCTTCATTTTATATAAGATACATTCATTATTCTTATGTTGATAAAAGATCAACCATTGATGAAAATAAACTGCCATTATGTTTTAAAACACTCTATTGAGTTATCATGCCCATACCATACAGTTCACCTGTTGTTGCCTTCATTTTTAAAAACTTGTAATGAAGCTCACTGCTATGGTTTGGCTATGTCCCCACCCAAATCTCTTGAATTATAGCTCCCATAATTCCCGTGTGTTGTGGGAGGGACCTGGTGGGAGATAATTGAATCATGGGTATGGTTTCCCCCATACTATTCTCATGGTACTGAACACATCACACTAGATCTGATGGTTTTATAAGGGGATACCCCTTTTGCTTGGCTCTCATTCTCTCTCTTGCCTGCTGCCATGTAAGTCATGCCTTTTGCCTTTCACCTTCTGCCATGTTTGTGAGGCCTCCCCAGCTACACGGAACCGTGAGTCCATTAAATCTCTTTTTCCTTGTAAATTAACCAGTCGTGGGTATGTCTTTATTAGTAGGGTGAAAATGAACTAATATACTCACCTACTGTGGTTAGTCATGTTGGTTTACACTAGCAAGCACCCCCTAGGTGTTCTTAATATCGATGTAGCAATCCTTTCTCTATTGCAATTGTCGCAATAATTCTGCAAAGTATTTGTGGTGGCATTTTACTCACATAGTGCTAATGTTGCTTCTATTCTAAAAATGAGAAATCCTAGGCTGAGTGTGGTGGCTCACACCTGTAATCCCAACACCTTGGGAGGCCGAGGTGGGTGAATCATTTGAGGCCAGGAGTTTGAGACCAGCCTGGTCAATATGGCAAAACTCCATCTCTACTAAAAATACAAAAAATTTGCCGGACATGGTGACTCAACTGTAATCCCAGTTACTCAGGAGGCTGAGGCAGGAGAATCACTTAGAGTGATTTCTATTGCAGTGAACAGAAATCACACCTTTGTACTCCAGCATGGGCAACAAGAGCAAAACTCTGTCTCAAAAAAATAAATAAATAAACAAGATAAAATACAAATGAGAAACCCAACCTCTATGAAGATTATATGACTTGTTGATCATTACACTGGGCCAGAACCTGGCCATGAACCTTGGTAGTCTGGCCTTGAATTTTTTGGCTCTTATTATTGATAACAAATAACATGACAATATGAAATGGAATTGGTTCCCAAAGGAAACCCCAACTGCTATTACCAAAAGGAAAGAAAATATCTGCTGAGAAAACCAAACACTAGATTTCCACAACACAAACTTCC
>NW_012104798.1:165261-168208 GCF_000951045.1 Mandrillus leucophaeus
TAAGTAGCAATTTGCTCTCATGATAGGTGAGATAAGACTCTATAATTTAGGCTTCTAGAAAATGTAAAGACTCTAAAGTACAGTGCTGTGTTCTTTTTGTCTGAATTCTCC
Organism: Mandrillus leucophaeus; assembly: GCF_000951045.1. Lineage (NCBI taxonomy): Eukaryota > Metazoa > Chordata > Mammalia > Primates > Cercopithecidae > Mandrillus > Mandrillus leucophaeus. The sequence goes on from NW_012104798.1 coordinate 165,373, forward strand.
CATGTGTTAATGTTGCTATACATTCAAATAACTAATTACAAATAAATGATCATTCATCAGACATTCTTCTGAAGCACCAAATTTTGTTTCTAGCACATTGTGGTTCATAAAATATGAAAATTTGGTAGCAGTATGGAGATCCCCATTGCGTTTATTTACTCTATATATGTGTGTTTTTGTGTGTGTGTAAGCTACTTGTATATATTCTTCCATTTCCACAGCTCAACTGCTTAATTGTTAAACTTTAAGAGCTATTTTGACCCTTGTATTATCTCCAGGGTTAATCGAGATGAATCCTGTGTAAGCCTTGACCTTTAATATGATGAATTTGAATATTAGAGATCAATATTTAGATTTACATAATATAATCAGCCTCCTGAAATCATAGTGCTTTCAATCATGTTTCTTTCTAGTACATTCCATAAATCTGGAACCAATCTCTTATATCCTCTCCCAGTCCCTAAGATGCTATATAGAGTAACAGCTAACATTTAGTGAGAACAGTGTGTGTCAGGCATACAGGTAATATTTTATCCATATGATTTAATTTTGTTTTCTTTATGAGGAAGGTGCTATTATTATCTTTATCATATCAAGTGATAGCAAGAAATTAGGGATCATGTTCAAGGTCACAGAGATAGTATGTGATGGAGTCTGCACCTGGTAAGCAGATTGATTCCAGAGCCTTTTAGGTATAACTCCCATTTTCCGTTCTTTCCCCCAGAGGTACCTGCCAGCACACACCTTCAACTGGTTACCTATCTGCCAAAACTATTCCCATTCTGGGTCATTATTACGGTTGAACTTGTTGCCTAGATTGTTCTTTCTTTTACCTCTCATGTATTCAAATCCCATAAATGCCTCAAAGCTCATCAGAAGTTTCACCTTCCTGTTGAAACTTATTGGAATATTTCATTCCTGTACCTAAAACCCTTAAAGACCCTCATTTTTACTAGCACAAAGTCCAAACATCTATGCCTGTAATGGAAGAGCCTTCAAGATTTGGTTCCTATACATCCCTGATTTAATCTCTGGCTGAACTGCCCTATTTGATCTCAATCACTCCCACCTTCACCCCTACCCCCACCAGACATGCACAAGTTTCATACTTCAACCATATCTATGAACTGGATCCCTACCCCTTTCGCTACTCAAAGATTTGGCTCTGGAATTCTCCTTTTCCTCTCTTGCATTGCTAGTTTCTTTTTCTATGTTTTGCTAATATATGTCTACATATAGATATATATAGATACCCACATATATATAAACACATACGTATATACAAATATAAATATATATATTTCTTAACCTCACTTATTTCCTTATTTTATTTCTTCCTCCAAAGAGTTACTTAGGAACAGTCTCTAGTTTTTCCCCTCCAGCTGTCTCTTGAGTTCTCTCTGTTCAGAGTTTTGCTATCATCAAGGTCATCTGCGACCTCTGCATTACTAAATCCATGACCTCCTGTCTGTTCCTCTGACATGCCAGTCATTCTTCCTTCCTGGGTCTTTGCAAATGCTACCTCCTGTACCTGGCAAGCTTTTCTGCTAGATATCCCAAATGACTCACTCTCAGCGCTTCAGAGCTTGTATGTCCGTATATCATCTTCTTGGCTGAGCCTTCCCTGACTATCCATTTAAAACCAGAAAATCTCCCTACTTTCAACCTACTTTGAACTCTTCTCTGCTTCTTTTTTCTCAATAGCACTTAGAATATAGGTTTTATACTATAGTATATGTTTTATATATTACTTTCTAATGAACTTCTTAATCGTGTGTTTTTAATTTTACTTTGGGTATCTCCCTCCCAGAGAATACATAATAAGGATCATGTTGGCAGGAATTTTAGTCTGTTTTACAGCTGTGCACCTTCAGTATCTAGGAAAGATCCCTGACATGTATTGGACCCTCAATAAACAATTTTTGAATGAACACTGAATCACCTGATATTTTCTAACTGGGCCACATAGTTGGATTTCTTTTTGTCACTTTCCTTACTGCTTTCTGTGTCTTTAATATGCCTCGATATCTATCTACTTAAAAATGGATGGTAATCTTTTAAAACATAGCTTAACGGCAGTCTTCTTAGTTTTACACATTAAGAATAACTTGGGTTAAGGTCTCGGCTCTTCCCTTTCTTAAGTGTATGACTCCAAGCAACAAACTGCATTTCTTTAAGGCTCACTTTCATCATTTGTAAAATAGAGGTAATAATAGTTCTCATCGGAATTAAATTAGATAGCGAATAATTGATATAGCTGCTTAGCTCAGTGTCTGAACATCAGAAAATCTCAACAAATTATATTCTTCTTTAAAAAAAAAATTTAGAGACAGGGTCTCATTCTGGCACCCAGGCTGGAGTGTAGAGGTATAATCATGGCTTACTGCAGCCTCAACCTCCTGGGTTCATGAGATCCTCCCACTTTGACCTCCCAGAATGCTGGGATTATAGGAGCGAGCCACCATGCCCAGCCAACTACTGTTAGTATACTTGATTTCCTTATCCCTAAACGACGGTAGGACTAACCATTCCACATTTATCACACTTGTGTAAAGTTCCTACTAAACTTCTGGAATCTTTTAGAGGGCAATAAATGTGTCTTATTAATCTTTATATCTTCAGAATATAATGGTAATTCAGTACCTGACATAAAAGCTTTAATGTTAATATTGATAACCATCTTTTATTGAGTGTTAATTTTGTACCAGATACTGTGCCTGGAAGTCTATAAACATAATTTAATTCTCATAACACTCCCATTAAGTACATTTTAATTTTTTTTCCATTTTGGGAGACTCAATCAGGTTACCTTAATTTCTCAAGACCATTCAGCTAG
>NW_012104798.1:168258-181816 GCF_000951045.1 Mandrillus leucophaeus
GGTAGGACTAACCATTCCACATTTATCACACTTGTGTAAAGTTCCTACTAAACTTCTGGAATCTTTTAGAGGGCAATAAATGTGTCTTATTAATCTTTATATCTTCAGAATATAATGGTAATTCAGTACCTGACATAAAAGCTTTAATGTTAATATTGATAACCATCTTTTATTGAGTGTTAATTTTGTACCAGATACTGTGCCTGGAAGTCTATAAACATAATTTAATTCTCATAACACTCCCATTAAGTACATTTTAATTTTTTTTCCATTTTGGGAGACTCAATCAGGTTACCTTAATTTCTCAAGACCATTCAGCTAGTAAGTGATAAAACAGGAACTAGAATTTACGTCTACCTAACTCTAAAATTTTGCTCTGCATCCCTTTACTGCAATCAGAAAGGATAGGTAGATAGATGGATGAATGGACTGACAAATAAATGGATGGATGGCTTAGTGGATGAATGGATTTATGGATAGATAGAAGGACAAATGAATGAAGACTGTTCTTGGCCATTCCAAATTTTGCTCTGTTATTCTTTCACCTGTGTAATCCAGAACATATATAGGTTGTGCTACAATGTTTTAGCAATTAACCATACAGTAACTAGAATTCTATCCATTATTTTTTATTCAACTTAAAACTCATCAAGAAAAGAGTGATATTAATCAAATTGAGACTATATGAGGCTCCTCTGTACTCTAACAATAATTGTTGACTTTTTCGGGAAAATATAGGTAGTATGGTATGATAAGTAACTTCAAGGCTCTAGAACCAGATTGCCTAAATCTCTTTGGCTACATCACTTAGTATTTGTGTAACCTTCAGCAAATTACCTAACCTCACTGGGCCTTAGTTACCAAAGCTGCAGAGTGAAGATAATATTGGACTAATAATTGGATTTAATATAAATGGTTGAGTATCATGCATGCAAATTTTTTTGAACAGGGCCTGGCACATATTATGTGTTCCATACATTTTAGCTATTTTGGGGGGAAAGTATGTATCCCTACATAAGCACATGTATTAGATATGATTTTCTTAATCACAAATAGTCATAATGTTGTAAGAATAACCTTAAACCACAGATTTGAACTTTATTTTTATGTGTAGTATAGTCAGTATTGTCAAACTAACAATGTCATATTTATTTTGTGTGTGTAACAGCTTCTTAAATTCTAGTCATTCTAATAAGATTATTTTATGCAGTGTTTCCATTAATCACTCCAATTCTAGTAGGTATTACTACCCTAATCAAAGTGTATCGTAGAGACTCCCCAACTAACAGTGATAGAGCTTGAATTCAAACTCACATCTTGCTGAATCCAAATCCCACCCTCTTTTCACAACCCCAGGCTGACCACTTTATTTCACCATTTTATCTCAGCCTGGCAAGAGGTGTTGAGAGTTAAAAATGGGTACGCTTTATTTCACAATCCCTGCAAGATACAAACACTAGCTCCAAACCTGCCTGTATAAGTAGTCTCTGGGAAACCACTTGCATTTTTGCTATCTTGGATCAAATACAGCAGACATGGAAAGATGTCAGATTGCAAATGCTCCCCAGAGATTCTGTGTTTACAAGCTAGTAACAGCTTTGCCTTTGCATATGTAGACTTAAAATCCCTGGCAGGTAAAATGTAGCTATGTGTCTTCTTTTAACAGGAACTCCTACACAGATGTATTTCCACCAGAGCAAACTCCCCATGGAGCCATGATTTTCCATCAGGATTTTTCTGTTTGACATAGCTGCATGGGTTGGGTGAAATTCTTATCAAAATTCCATTGGAATGATGAACATTCTTCAAAAAAAATTTGTCTGAATATAAAATGTATGACTTGCTAAAAATAAATATCCTTATCCAGTCTTGGTTTTGATCTTCCTTTCAAGCTCTTGAAAGGCAATATGTATGTCCAATTAGGTAGAGTCTTCAGCATACAGGACAGAGCTTGGCTCAGACCCTAATGAAGAAAATAACACTGAGATAGGCAAATAAAGTAAGCAGCATACAATAAGATAGAAAAGAATCAAGTGGGTGCAAAAAGGTACAAGTAAGACAAATCAGATACAAGAAACCAGGTTATGTTTCTCCTTTCCCAGTCCCTACATGTTAGTTTGGTCAAAAGGTAAGGTAAGATTTTGTCTTAGTCTATTCATGCTGCTACAACAACAACAACAACAACAACAACAACAACAAGAAAACCTGAGACTGGATAATTTGTAAATCATAGGAAGCTATGTTCTCACAATTCTAGAGGGTGGGAAGTCTAAGAATAAGATGCCACCAAGTTCAGTGTCTGATAAGGGCTGTTCTCTCCACTTTTAAAATGGCACCTTGAGTGCTGCATCAGAAGGGAAATGCTATGTCCTCACATGGCAGGAGGGCAGAAGAGAGCCAATCACTCCCTCAAGCCGCTTAAAGACCCTGATCTTATGAGGCTCTGCCCTCAGGACTTAATCACCTCCTAAATGCCTCAGCTCTTAATAGTAACACATTGGTGATTAAACTTCAACATATAAGTTTTGGAAAACACCAAAACTCATCAGAGAATGCATTTGTTTATCAGAGAATGCATTTTAACATTAGGAGAAACTGTCACTACATTTAAACATATGTGTGAAAAGTACAATTCCTAAGACCATAACGACCCCATTTTTAATGCATAATTGACATAATAAACTGGAACCATCTCTCTCTCCTTCCCTCCCTCCCTCCCTACCTCCCTTTCTCTCTGTTTCTCTCTCCCTCTCTCTGTTTCTCTCTTTCTCTCTCTGTTCCTCATTCTACTACTTTCTGACTGGGTAAAGACCAGGGACTATAGGGATAGGATTTTTGTCGTTGTGTTTTCTCCCTCATCCCTAGTCTTACTGCTAAATTGGGTTCTCCTCAGCTTTAGGATAATAGCTGTTTCTCTTAGCTCAAGGGCTATCATGTGTAATCTGCCTTTCACTTTCTTGAGCTAGCTAGCCCAAGTACTTTTTGCAGTCCCATCTTTAGTGCTCTGTCTATTCTACTCTGGCAATTACTGGCTTTGTTCTTTTAAGTGCCAGAGCAAGAATCTTGAGCTCTCTTACCACAGGAATTTCCTTTTTGTTTTTCCTCTGCCTTTGTTTTTCTTCTGAAGACAGAGCTACAAAGATTTCCATATGAGAAAGAGGCAATTGCTGGAATGACTGAAAATCTGGTAGGATTCATAATCACTGTGTTACATGCAGCATCCTCTGCAGGTTGTAGGCTGGAGTTTATTTTATTTTTTTAAAGAGGGTAGCTCCTTGTCTGTCAAACCAACCATGTCATAGCTATAACTTTGTAGCAACTGAGATAGCTAACTGAGCTCCAGAGTATTCACCAGTAACATTCAAGCCTTGTTTATCAGAGAATGCATTTTAACATTAGGAGAAATTGTCACTACATTTAAACATATGTGTGAAAAGTACAATTCCTAAGACTTAAATCTAATGCTTATATCAAAACACTATGTATGATAGGATCATCAAGCATAGCTTTCTGAACATCAACATGGCCACATAGTTCACACCAGTTAATCACTTATTCATAGTCTGAGCTCAGCCAGAGTGGTAAGCATAAGAAAACAGAATAGCAGAACAATCTACATAAAAAATTAACACTTGTAATTTCATATATTTCAGAATGTAAGTATTCTTGAGTTTGGTAGACAGATATGAGCTGCTTAAAACTGGAATATGAACATTTCCTTAATGGACAAAAATGCCTCATCCCGATCTCAGCCTTCAAATTATTGCTAATCTGAATAATTTCTATTCTGAAGGTGTTATAGATAAATGCTTGCTGCCAAGGTTAATAACAACAACAGGGACAGAATAAATAGCTATTGGGCAAGAAAGCAAAATAGAATAACAAACAAACTGCAGATGGCTTCAAATAAATCACATGTAAATATGATGGAAAAATACAACTGTTTTGGGTACAGGAAAGATTTGAAGTTTTCTTTTCCTTTTTCTTTTCTTTCTTTCTTTATTTATTTATTTCATTTTATTTATTTATTTATTTTTTTTGAGACAGTCTCACTCTGTTATCCAAGCTGGAGTGCAGTGGCGTGATCTTGGCTCACTGCAACCTACAGGTTCAAGGGATTCTCATGTCTCAGCCTCCAGAGTAACTGGGATTATAGGTGCACACCACCATGCCCAGCCAATTTTTGTATTTTTAGTAAAGATAGGGTTTCATCATATTGGCCAGGCTGGTCTTGAACTCTTGACCTCAAGTGATCCGCCCACCTCGGCATCCCAAGTGCTGGGGTTACAGGCATGAGCCACCACGCTGGCCTTTGACGATTTCAATATAATCTGGAAAATGAAATTTAGTATTTAACACTTAATTGCATATTTGGGTTTTAGAGATAATCATGTTAGTCTTTAGCCCCAGATACTTTAACATCTCCCTTTTACCCACCATGGATTTCAAACCCTTAGGAGAAAATTCCTTTCTCTTTTGATATAAACCTGCCTTTTCCAGTTTTCCATTCCATCTTGGATTTCTGCCAGATTGAACGAATACCATAATTCCCCATATTCTTTCCTTGCTCTCCTATTTTTATATTCACTTGCAATGTCCTTTTCTGACCTTATGCAGAGGACCCCACCCATCAAAGTCCAACTCATGTACTTTTTCTTCTAAGATAGTTGCCCCTAACAAATAGTACTCTTCCTACTATGAAATCACCCATATTTGTTATTTATTTATTTCTCATTGTTCTTGTCTCATGTTATCTTTCATTACAGTTAATTTGGTTTGTGTGTCCTTATGATCTATTTGATTATGTGGCCCTTGAGATTTCCTTTAGCTTTTTCTGATATCTACTGTTCCATAATATAGGTGCATTGACTTGTCATTTATTCATTCCTCAATTCATATCATTTAAAATAAGTGCTACATTGTAAAAAGAAAAAAAAAAGTTTATCATGTGATACTATCCTAACTGAGGTCCTTCCATGTTTAACCTGTGGATTACATGTTCTTTTTTTCATCCAACACATATTTATTGTTTCCTACGCATGGGCACTCTGCCCAAATTTGTTTTCTCAAAACAATTCCTCTGTATACTATTATAGCTCTGATCATGTTATATAATAGTATTCTGCCTTCTATAAATTTCTAATATATTCCTCTTGGCAGAAACCATGCCATTCAGTTTTAAATTCCCTGTACCTAGCACTGAACAGGCTTTCAATAAATAGCTGTTCAATAAACATACGGTTGGATGCATTGATAGGTGTAAGAACAAAAGCATAAATGAATTTAGAAATTTTTAAAAAAGAAAATATGATTGTTAGCATAATGTGTTTGGAGGCAGAAATTCCATTTGAGAAATAATCCTTGTAAGGTAATGTTACAGTGTTGTAAGGTAATGTTAAGTGTTACTTGTAAGGTAATGTTAAGTGTTAACAATGGGAATTGTAAAAGAAGGATCATCAAGGTAGAGATAACTTATGGGGCTCACATTTTCTTAGAATAAAGATAAGTAACTTTTGACCTATAAGCTTAGCCCCACTCCATCCTTCCAGCCACCAAAACCCAAAGACTCATATTTTATCAGACATCTTGGGACTCACAATGGTACTTGAGTATGCCCTGAATATTTACTTTCTGATTTGGAAAATTTATGTTATTAGCATTTAGGGTCACTGTAGCTAATCCTTATACTTCCTTGAGTGCTATGAAAATGCTATGGACTCCTAAGTATGTTCTTCAAATCCTTAAGAACTTTTATTTCAACCCTAAAGTGAGGGCAGGAACGATGTCAAGCTTTGGATTCTCTTTGAGCTCCCGTTGTTTCACACTGATAGTGATGACAGTCAAAACCATCATATTTGAATTGCAAAGGCCACAAAGTACATATTAAAAATCAGCAATTATGTTTTATGGCCCAGCTGGCCACTGAGAATTTGAAAAATTCAATTTGCCTACTTCCCAAAGAGCTATGTAGTTTGTAAGCACATTATAAATTTTTATTTTACAGAAGAAACTGATGAAAGTACCTGGTGATTTCCCTAATGTTGATGCAATTGGTTACAAAGTAGGCCTTCAAACACTCCTGGTTCACTTTGTCATGAAGATATGTCTATGCTACAAGGATAAACCCCTGTGAGGCTAGGTAAAGGTTTTGAGTGTATCTCTTATCTATATTCATAGAGATTTGGAGCCAGAAAACAAGCCTGAAGTGATGTCCAAGAGAAGGAATCACAGCTAGATCTTGAGAGGTATATCTAACTAGGTAATTCAATGAAGGAGAGCCACAGGGCTGTGGCAGTCAAAGGTCAGAGGGATGGAAAGACAAGGACAAGAAGAGACAAAGTAGAATCAGACAAGCGTTCAAACCATGACTTAACTTCAATAGCTACCGTATGATGTTAAACAAGTTTCTAAACCTCTCTGAGGCTCTGTTTTCTCATTTGCAAAAAGGAGATAAAGAAAGCAACTCTGAGAATTCAATGAGATTCCATGTATAAAGTCCTTAGTTCTTTAGCTCAGTGAATGATTACCATCATTGTTAACTATAATAAAATGGGTGAGCTGGAGATCTGGCTAAGTAACAGATGTAAGAATGATATTTTTTTCTTATCACTCCCTTGTAGTTCTCCTATTTGCTCCCTGAGTTGTGTTCTGTAGACAGGAAGGACACATATAAATGACGGGATAAGGGCTACCTAGTTTGCGTTTCTAACTTTAATTTCATTCATCAGTTAAACAATATACAAGAATATTTCTTCCATTTCACATGCAGTGAGGATGTCTGTATTGCTTCCACAGAAGGATGTGACTATCTACCTGGCTGTACTCCTGGGGCACTGAGTTCATTTGTGCAGGAGAGGACAAAGACTGAATATGTATTACTTTTGGGAGGGGAGTTTTTTTTTTAATTCAATCTTTATCTCAATCCCAAGAGGGAAGGTATTAATAATCTTGTCTTCCAGCTATAACTGAGGCTCAGATGTAATGTGTTTTACCCAAGATTACCTAGCTAGAACTGAAGAAACATAATTCAAATCACATGTCTTAGATTCCAAAGCTCATGCTTTTTCTAATACCACTAGTTTGCAAAATTAATGATTTTTAGTGGTTCTTCCTTATTATTTCAATTTTATCAACAGCAGTCGGCAGAATGGCAAGTTCTGGGTCAGGAGACAAGGTTCACTGCTTTCTTGACCATGAGGTCTGTCTCCATCTGGAACTAGTTTCTTGGCTATTCTGCAGCTCCCTCTGCCATAATACATTGTTCTTCTGCATAATTTTCCAAAAAGTGATATAGCTTCATTACAAAACTGTTCATTGTATTTCAACTTGAATTTCACACATTTCTTTTTCTTCCCTAGAGAACAGGAGCTGAATGTGCAGTTACACTGTTTCCTCGAAGTGTGCATTTTTTCAGAGCATATCCCAGTCTTGGCCCCTCTCCTCTTCATTCTTGCATGTGTACTCTCTTGTTTACCCCAGCAGATATCTAATTCGCAAGTGGTTAGGCAAGCACTTCTTTGGGGCTTTGCTAAGTGAGTTTATTCTCTGAGGGTGTGAGGAGTTATAGAGGAGTTTTGAAAAGAGAAGGAAGAATTTGGAGCTCGCAGCTGCCTTTACTCCTGAAGGACAGTATAATTTTAGTTACAAATATGAACTCTTTAGGGTTATGACAAGTACAACATAGAATATGTATGCTGTTATGTTACTTTATAAATTTTCTAGGATTACAACCCTCAGTTTGTCATTCTTTTTTCTCTTTGTGATTCTTGGAATTGATTTAGTTGCTATGGAAAAAAAAAAAAAAGGAGAATGAAAAAAAATCTGAGAGACCTTAGGATTTAAGATTCCAGAGAGCTTAAAAATTGTAACTAGTTCTCTAGGCATAGCTAGAGAACCACTTGTTCCTGGTTGTACTTAGTTATCTAAACAAAGTAAACTTTATCATGATTTGCAAGTCAATAAATCCTTTCAGAAGCCAGACACTTATTAGTGTAATTTTTTTTAGTATTAACTGTGTACTAGATAATGTCTTTTCTTTTAGCAAAGTCCACTGTAGCAGAGATTGCTGATACAAATATTGTCGGGGGCAGATAAGAACAATGACTAACATTTCTTGAGCGTTTTCTAAGTGCTGTTGCCTGAGGTACTTGCAGGTAGTATTAAATTTAATCATTATGATACAACTTTGAAATAGGGACTGTTATTATCATCATTTTATAGGTGGAGAATCTGAAGAATCAAAAAATGAGTCAACCAGCTAACAAGTTGTAAGGTAATGTTACCAACCCAGACATCTGACTCCAGTGCTGGTCTTTAACACTAAGCTTGATTACCTTCTAAATGTCTAGATTATCTAAGAATAAGTCAGTAATGAGTAATTTTGGAATAAGAAACTGGAAAATAGAGGACTGCTTAAAGCATTTAAATTAACATGATGATGATGACGATAATGATGATAAATGTGCAGAACAAGGAAAACACATCTTTGAGCCAATTTACACCTCAGAGTTGCCAGAGTGTAGCAGTGGATGCTGATTTAAAGCAAAATTAAATGGATTTGTGGACTTGAAACTTGCAAATCATTCTGGGGAATATTGACACCTGGCCTCTTACTTGAGAGAATTTGAGGATAATTGTTCTATTGTCTAAACATGACCTTTTAGGCAAGGACTGATAATTTCAATCTAAAAATTTGGATCGGTTTTTAGACTGTTTCACCTACATTTTTATGATTAACATTAATTTGAATTTTTTTAACATATAAAAGAAGTTGTGGTACACTGTGGGGAATTTTTAGAAACAAAATATTCTTTTTCCATTAGAGGCTGTTTGAAAAATACAATAAGGTACATGAAGAAGGTTTATTGTTAGTTTAAAGAAATCCATTAATTTTCATTGTATTCTCATGCTTTTAAAAGATAATGACACACTGGCTAGGAATACTTCCTGGACAAAAAAGACAATCAAATACAAAAAAGGTTTTCTCCACAGCATGTCATTTCTTCAGAAAGAAGGCATCAAGAAGCTAAAGACCAAAATCAACATTCTTTTTAAGAGTTCTGAATTACTTTTACTTGAATAGATAAGCAAGCCTCTTTATAGTCTTGGTTTTTTCTCGCTGTTTGTTTGGAATTAGGCAAGATACAAACAAAACTTATTATTAAATGATTTTAATTTTCTAATACATTCAGAAATAGAATATAATGCATCATTTATCAAAATTATTTTTCTTGTTCAAATAAATATAGTCAATGATTCCTAATAATTCTGGATTATTTTTATTAGCATTTTCTACCAGAATCAAGTAAGTACAAGGTCATGTCCATCAATCAGTAAGAGATTAGATCTCTCTTAATTCTAAATTCTGAAACAACAGTTTAAATTTTGAGACTGGAGTTATGTGCACAGTAGAGCTCATTACATATTTTTGAACGAATTGACAAATGAATGAATGAATGAGTAGATGGATCTAATGTAAACTATTTACAAATTCTTGTTATTGCACACAATCCCCTTCTCAGATTTAAATCTCATTTCCTTTATTTTCTTGATAATTCCATGTTAGTGGCTGGTAATACAGTGACCAATTTTCTACATTTATTTTTTCATCTAACATGAATTGCAATAAATGTAGAATAGAATTGATTCATTCATCTTATTTCTTCATAATACTCTCCAAGAAATGTTTGACCCCAGGACCAATTTGATTGCCAAGAACACTATTTCACTGTGCGGTTGTAACTGCATCACGAGCTGATGATGTACTTAAAAGTCAAGATGAGAAACTCACCATGGGAAACAGTCTTAGAGACTTGTTTCAAAGATTAGTTTCCTTTAAGAGAATGGAACTACCTTAAATAGGCTTGAACATTTTCAGTGTTATTTTATATATTTTCCTGACTTATTTTTAATATCCAAAAAGAGAACCAGGGTACAGTGTTTACAGTGTGATCATTATCCTGTAAAATTTACAAATACTTATGGCCTTTCTTACTCTCATTCGGTTTATGGTGTTTATAGTGATTATAAGAAATTATAAGAGGGCCTATCATGGGGAAGGGGGAGGAGGGAGGGATTGCATTGGGAGTTATACCTGATGTAAATGACGAGTTGATGGGTGCAGCACACCAATATGGCACAAGTATACATATGTAACAAACCTGCACGTTATGCAAAAAAAAAAAAAAAAGAAATAGTAAGAGAATGATTGACAATAAGAAGAATGGACTGTGCTCATGTGCAATAAAATAGGATTTTTAAAAAATGTTCTTCAAACTCACTCTTAAAGGTAAAACCCTTCGTATTAGTTTGCTACTCTTACCATGAGCAAGTACCACAGACTGGACAGCTTAACAACAGAGGATTTTGTCTCGGTTTTAAAGACTACAAGTCTGAGATCAAGGTGTTGGCAGGATTGGCTCCTTCTGAGGGCTGTGATGCATCTGTTCCATGCCTTTCATCTAGCCACTGGCTGTTTGCTGGCAATTCTTGGCACTCCTTGTCTGATACAAGTATTGCCCCAATTTCTGCCTTTATCTTCACATGCATTCTCCCTGTGTGTGTGGCTCTGTGTCCAAATTTTCTTTCTTTTCTTTTTAATGAAGACATTAGTCACATTGGATTAGGGCTCACTCTAACCACCTCCTTTCAACTTTATTACCTAATATAAAGATCTTATCTCCAAATAAAGTCACATTCTTAGGTACTACGAACTACACAGCCCCAACATATCTTTTATGAGAAGACATCATTCAACCCATAACATCTTTAAAAGTAAAATATCTCAGGATATTACAATAAGAACAGTGCCCACCATATACCAGGCACTTGTCACAGATTACCATTGTCAATCATTTTGACAACCCAGTGAGGTAGATATCATCTCCATTTCAACAAATGAAGAATGTGGAGTGCAGAGAGACCAAGAAATTGGGGCAAGGACACCTGCTAGTTAATAATGGGTTCAAGATTCAAATCCAGGCTGAAAATCTTTGCACTTTCACTCTACCCTGTCTTTACAGAATGTAGCCTATGTGGGCTGGGGTTTTCATATGATTATTCACTACCATATCTTCAGTATCTAGTACTTGGCACAGGGTATGCACTCAAATATCTATTGAATAAATAAATTTTTAAAATGTAACTGGCTTATTCACAATAGCTTTCCTTATTGTAAGAAGAAAGGACAGTAAGCATTCAGATGCTTAGACATTAATGAAAACCATTTGGCATGTGGTCTTCCGGCAAAATGAAAACTGTCTTTGTTTTCATTTTGCATCATCATCAGATAGAGATGTTGAGGGCCTTTTTAATTTGCTACAAGACTCAATCACTAGCTCCTATAAGAAAAGGTGCATGCCATACCCTGTATTTTAAAATACACACACACGTATGCATGTGGCATTTATCATAGAAATACAGCCCTCAGCAGATATGTGGTCCCCACGTGCTGCAAAACTCCAACTGGAAACAGCATGGCTTCAGTGTTTAGGCTATTTCAGAAATCTCGTCTACCACATGCAGGATTATTACCTGGAAGGAGAGAACCAATATTAAGTGCTTGTTCTTGATTATAGTTGAAATAATTTTTCTGTCAAGTGACGAGTAGACTGGAAAATAATGCAAACAAGGTCAGGCTAACCTTGAAGATGGTAGAAATTGCTGTGAATACAAAAAAGAATAAAACATTGACTAGTCCAAGCTCCATTTTAATGCTATTAAAATTAAAATACTTTAATCTTATTAAAAACCCAAGTAAATACCTAGGAGAGAAATTATAAGACATGATTAAATAAAAGAGTTGTTGGTGACATAGAAGTTATGCAAAATCTGTAGAAATTATTTATGTCAGTAATAATGACAATGAAAATAAATGAATTAATATGTGAGGGCAGAAGTTACTTTTCTCGGTGATCCCAGGATGTATCATCTCCGATGTTACTTACGGTCCAACACATCATTCAGATACACAGTTACTCAAATAATTTCCCAATAAGAAACTCTGTTTTAAGAAAATAATAACGCTTGATAGCATGAGCCACTGTATTAGGATTCTCTAGAGAATACAATATATATATATCGGACATCATCATTTGTATAATCATATATAAAATGAGAAACTGGCTCACATGATTATGTAGGCTAAGAAGTTCCACAATCTGCCATCTGCAAGCTAGAGAGTCTAGGAAGACTTAATCTAAGTCTTCAGGTCAGAGACCCAGGGGAGCAGAGGGCAGGAGAAGATGAGAAGAAAGTTCCCAGCTCAAGCAGTGAAGTAGAAAATAAAAGGAGATGTATTTCTTCATCTTTTGTTCCACTTAGGCCCTCAGTGAATTGGATGAAGCCCATTCAAATTGGGAAGAGGCATTTACTTTGCTAAGTATACCTATTGCAAACCCCAAAAATCTAAGACAGGTCTTATGAAGTTTATTTTGCCAAAGTTAAGGACACACACCCATGACACAGCCTCAGGAGGTCCTAACAACATGTGCCCGAGGTGGTTGAAGCACAGCTTGGTTTTATACATTGTAGGGAGACATGAGATATTAATCAACATATGTAAGATGAACACTTGTTTGGTCTGGGAAGGCAGGATAACTGGAAGAAAAGGTGGGACAACTCAAAGGGGAAGGGTCTTCCAGGCCTCTACCTATGGCCTGGAAGAGACAAATGATTGTATTTGTTTGAGTTTCTGATTAGCCTTTCCAAAGGAGGCAATCAGATATGCATTTATCTCAGTGAGCAGAGGGATGACTTTGAATAGAATGAGAGGCATGCTTGCCCTAAGCAGTTCCCAGCTTGACTTTTCCCTTTAGCTTAGTGATTTGGGGACCCCAAGGTTTATTTTCCTTTCACACTATTCAAATCTTATCTCATTCAGAAACACTCTCACAGACATATCCAGAAATAATCTGGTCACCCTATGGCTCAGTCAAGTTGATGCATAAAATTAACAATCACAACTGCTTTGCAGTTTGCATGTCACTGTTTTGATCTTGTTTCTACTACGTAATAACTGAGTCAAGTAGACCAAATATTGCTCTATTGTAATCATGAATCAAATAAGGTTCAGAGGATCTATTTGATTATGCACAACTAAGCATGTGCTTAAAAAGTGTCAGAGACAGGACCCAAATCAGTTTTTATTTTTGTTTAGAAATTTTATTATTATACTTTAAGTTCTAGAGTACATGTGCACAATGTGCAGGTTTGTTACATAGGTATGCATGTGCCATGTTGGTTTGCTACACCCATCAACTCATCATTTACATTAGGTATTTCTCCTAATGCTATCCCTCTGCCAGCCCCTACCCCACAACAGGCCCTGGTGTGTAATGTTCCCTTCCCTGTGTCCAAGTGTTCTCATTGTTCAATTCCCACCTATGAGTGAGAACATGCAGTGTTTGGTTTTTTTGTCCTTATGATAATTTGCTGAGAATGATGGTTTCCAGCTTCATCCAGGTCTCTGCAAAGGACATGAACTCATCCTTTTTTATGGCTGCATAGTATTCCATGGCATATATGTGCCACATATGCTTAATCCAGTCTATCATTGATG
>NW_012104798.1:187336-189067 GCF_000951045.1 Mandrillus leucophaeus
GATTTTTGCACATTGATTTTGTATCCTGAGACTTTGCTGAAGTTGCTTATCAGCTTAAGGAGATTTTGGGCTGAGACAATGGGGTTTTCTAAATATGCCATCATGCATCTGCAAACAGGGACAGTTTGACTTCCTCTTTTCCTAACTGATTACCCTTTCTTGCTCTTGCCTGATTGCCCTAGCCAGAACTTCCAACACTGTGTTGAATAGGAGTGGTGAGAGAAGGCATCCTTGTCTTGTGCCAGTTTTCAAAGGGAATGCTTTCAATTTTTGCCCATTCAGTATGATATTGGCCGTGGGTTTGTCATAAATAGCTCTTATTATTTTGAGATACATCCCATCAGTACCTAGTTTATTGAGAGTTTTTAGCGTGAAGGGCTGTTGAATTTTGTTGATGTGCTGTTGAATTTTGTCGAAGACCTTTCCTGCATCTGTTGAGATAATCATGTGGTTTTTGTCATTGGTTGTGTTTATGTGATGGATTGCATTTATTGATTTGCATATGTTGAACCAGCCTTGCACCCCAGGGATGAAGCCGACTTGATTGTGGCAGATAAGCGTTTTGCTATGCGGCTGGATTTGGTTTGCCAGTATTTTACTGAGGATTTTTGCGTCCATGTTCATCAGGGATATTGGTCTACAACTCTCCTTTTTTGTTGTGTCTCTGCCATACTTTGGGATCAGGATGATGCTGGTCTCATAAAATGAGTTAAAGAGGATTTCCTCTTTTTCTATTGATCGGAGTAGTTTCAGAAGGAATGGTACCAGCTCCTCTTTTACCTCTGGTAGAATTCGGCTGTGAATCCATCTGGTAGTAGACGTTTTCTTGGTTGGTAGGCTATTAATTATTGCCTCAATTTCAGAGCCTATAATTGGTCTGTTCAGAGATTCAACTTCTTCCTGGTTTAGTCTTGGGAGGGTATATGTGTCCAGGAATTTATCCATTTCTTCTAGATTATCTAGTTTATTTCCATAGAGGTGTTTATAGTATTCTCCAATGTTAGTTTGCATTTCTCTGGGATCGGTGATGATAACCGCTTTATCATTTTTTATTGTGTCTATTTGATTCTTCTCTCTTTTCTTATTTATTAGTCTTGCTAGCGGTCTATCAATTTTGTCGATATTTTCAAAAAACCAGCTCCTAGATTCATTGATTTTTTTTTGAAAGATATTTTGTGTCTCTGTCTCCTTCAGTTCTGCTCTGATGTTAGTTATTTCTTGCCTTCTGCTAGCTTTTGAATTTGTTTGCTCTTGCTTCTCTAGTTATTTTAATTGTGATGTTAGGGTGTTGATTTTAGATCTCTCTTGCTTTCTCTTGTGGGCATTTAGTGCTATAAATTTCCCTCTACACATTGCTTTAAATGTGTTCCAGAGATTCTGGTACATTGTGTCTTTGTTCTCATTGGTTTCTAAGGACATCTTTATTTCTGCCTTCATTTCATTATTTACCCAGTAGTCATTCAGGAGCAGGTTGTTCAGTTTCCATGTAGTTGTGTGGTTTTGAGTGAGTTTCTTAGTCCTGAGTTCTAGTTTGATTGCACTGTGGTCTGAGAGAAAGTTTGTTATGATTTCTGTTCTTTTACATTTGCTGAGGAGTGTCTTACTTCCAATTATGTGGTCTATTTTAAAATAAGTGTGATGTGGTATTGAGAAGAATGTATATTCTGTTGATTTGGGGTGGAGAGTTGTGTAGATTTCTATTAGGTCTGCTCAGTGCAGAGCTGAGTTCAA
>NW_012104798.1:193908-196100 GCF_000951045.1 Mandrillus leucophaeus
TGTTATGTGTTAATTTGATTCATCATTATGATGTTAGCTGGTTATTTTGCCTGATAATTGGTACAGTTTCTTAATAGCATCAATGCTCTTTATGATTTGGCATGTTTTTGCAGTGACTGGTACCAGTTGTTCCTTTCCATGTTTATTGCTCCTTCAGGAGCTCTTGTATGGCAGGCCTGATGGTGACAAAATCTCTCAGCATTTTCTTGTCTGTAAAGGATGTTATTTTTCCCACACTTATGAAGCTTGGTTTGGCTGGATATGAAATTCTGGGTTGAAAATTCTTTTCTTTAAGAATATTGAATATTGTCCCCCACTGTCTTCTGGCTTATACGGTTTCTGCAGAGAGATCCACTGTTAGTCTGATGGGCTTCCCTTTGTGGATAACCCGACTTTTCTTTCTGGTTGTCCTTAACACTTCTTCCTTCATTTCAACCTTGGTGAATCTGAAAATCATGTGTCTTGGGGTTGCTCTTCTCAGGGAATATCTTTGTGGTGTTCTCTGTATTTCCTGAATTTGAATGTTGGCCTACCTTGCTAGGTTGGGGAAGTTCTCCTGGATAATATTCTGAAGAGTGTTTTCCAACATGGTTCCATTCTCCCTGTCACTTTCAGGTACACCAATCAAATGTAGATTTCACGTAGTCACATATTTCTTGGAGGCTTTGTTCATTCATTTTTACTTTTTTTTCTTCTAATCTTGTCTCCTTGCTTTATTTCATTAATTTGATCTTCAATCACTGATATCATTTCTTCCACTTGATCGAATCAGTTATTGAAGCTTGTGCATGCATCATGAAGTTCTTGTACCATGGTTTTCAGCTCCATCAGGTGATTTAAGGTCTTCTCTACACTGTTTATTCTAGTTAACTATTCATCTATCCTTTTTTCAAGGTTTTTAGCTTCCTTGCAATGGGTTAGAACATGCTCCTTTAGCTCAGAGAAGTTTGTTATTACCGACCTTCTGAAGCCTACTTCTGTCAACTCATCAAAGTCATCCTCTGTCCAGCTTTGTTCCACTGCAGGTGAGGAGCTACAATCTTTTGGAGAAGAGGTGTTCTGGTTTTTAGAGTTTTCAGCTTTTCTGCTCTGGTTTTTCCCCATCTTTGTGGTTTTATGTACCTTTGGTCTTTGATGTTGGTGACCTACAGATGGGGTTTTGGTGTGGATGTCCTTTTTGTTGATGTTGATACTATTCCTTTCTGTTTGTTAGTTTTCCTTCTAACAGTCAGATCCCTCAGCTGCAGGTCCATTGGAGTTTGCTGGAAGTCCACTCCAGACCCTGTTTGCCTGGGTATCACCAGAGGAGGCTGCAGAACAGCTAATATTGCAGTACAGCAAATATTACTTCCTGATCCTTCCTCTTGAAGCTTCATCCCAGAGGGGCACCTGCCTGTATGAGGTGTCTCTCAGCCCCTACTGGGAGATGTCTCCAAGTTTGGCTACATGGGGGTCCGGAAACCACTTGAGGAGGCAGTCTATCCATTCTCAGAGCTCAAACACTGTGCTGGGAGAACCACTGCTCTCTTCAGAGCTGACAGACAGGGACATTTAAGTCTGCAGAAGTTTCTGCTGCCTTTTGTTCAACTATGCCTTCCCCACAGAGGTGGAATCTATAGAGGCAGTAGGCCTTGCTGAGCTGTGGTGGGCTCCACCCAGTTCAAGCTTCCTGACCACTTTGTTTACCTACTCAAGCCTTGGCAATAGCGAATGTCCCTCCCCCTGCCAGGTTGCAGCCTTGCAGGTTGATCTCAGACTGCTGTGCTAGCAACGAACCAGGCTCCGTGGGTGTGGGACCCACTGAGCCAGGCACAGGAGAGAATCTCCTGGTCTGCCATTTGTGAGACTGCGGGAAAAGTGCAGTATTTGGATGGGAGTGTCCTGTTTTTCCAGGTACAGTCTGCCATGGCTTCGTTTGGCTACGAAAGGGAAATCCCCTGACCCTTTGCTCTTCCTGGGTGAGGTGATGCCCCACCCTGCTTTGGCTCGCTCTCCATGGGCTGCACCCACTGTCCCACCAGTCCCAATGAGATGAACTAGGTACCTCAGTTGGAAGTGCAGGAATCACCCATCTTCTGCGTTGATCACACTAGTAACTACAGACCAGAGCTGTTCCCATTTGGCCACGTTGGAACGGAACCAGGATTTTTTCTTTTTTTGTGTGCTGTTAGGCAATAAAGCAAAGGGGAAAA
>NW_012104798.1:196150-199150 GCF_000951045.1 Mandrillus leucophaeus
GAATCAGTTATTGAAGCTTGTGCATGCATCATGAAGTTCTTGTACCATGGTTTTCAGCTCCATCAGGTGATTTAAGGTCTTCTCTACACTGTTTATTCTAGTTAACTATTCATCTATCCTTTTTTCAAGGTTTTTAGCTTCCTTGCAATGGGTTAGAACATGCTCCTTTAGCTCAGAGAAGTTTGTTATTACCGACCTTCTGAAGCCTACTTCTGTCAACTCATCAAAGTCATCCTCTGTCCAGCTTTGTTCCACTGCAGGTGAGGAGCTACAATCTTTTGGAGAAGAGGTGTTCTGGTTTTTAGAGTTTTCAGCTTTTCTGCTCTGGTTTTTCCCCATCTTTGTGGTTTTATCTACCTTTGGTCTTTGATGTTGGTGACCTACAGATGGGGTTTTGGTGTGGATGTCCTTTTTGTTGATGTTGATACTATTCCTTTCTGTTTGTTAGTTTTCCTTCTAACAGTCAGATCCCTCAGCTGCAGGTCCATTGGAGTTTGCTGGAAGTCCACTCCAGACCCTGTTTGCCTGGGTATCACCAGAGGAGGCTGCAGAACAGCTAATATTGCAGTACAGCAAATATTACTTCCTGATCCTTCCTCTTGAAGCTTCATCCCAGAGGGGCACCTGCCTGTATGAGGTGTCTCTCAGCCCCTACTGGGAGATGTCTCCAAGTTTGGCTACATGGGGGTCAGGAAACCACTTGAGGAGGCAGTCTGTCCATTCTCAGAGCTCAAACACTGTGCTGGGAGAACCACTGCTCTCTTCAGAGCTGACAGACAGGGACATTTAAGTCTGCAGAAGTTTCTGCTGCCTTTTGTTCAACTATGCCTTCCCCACAGAGGTGGAATCTATAGAGGCAGTAGGCCTTGCTGAGCTGTGGTGGGCTCCACCCAGTTCAAGCTTCCTGACCACTTTGTTTACCTACTCAAGCCTTGGCAATAGCGAATGTCCCTCCCCCTGCCAGGCTGCAGCCTTGCAGGTTGATCTCAGACTGCTGTGCTAGCAATGAACCAGGCTCTGTGGGTGTGGGACCCACTGAGCCAGGCACGGGAGAGAATCTCCTGGTCTGCCATTTGTAAGACCGCGGGAAAAGTGCAGTATTTGGATGGGAGTGTCCCGTTTTTCCAGGTACAGTCTGCCATGGCTTCGTTTGGCTATGAAAGGGAAATCCCCTGACCCTTTGCTCTTCCTGGGTGAGGTGATGCCCCACCCTGCTTTGGCTCGCTCTCCATGGGCTGCACCCACTGTCCCACCAGTCCCAATGAGATGAACTAGGTACCTCAGTTGGAAGTGCAGGAATCACCCATCTTCTGCGTTGATCACACTAGTAACTACAGACCAGAGCTGTTCCCATTTGGCCACGTTGGAACGGAACCAGGATTTTTTCTTTTTTTGTGTGCTGTTAGGCAATAAAGCAAAGGGGAAAAATATCTGCCTTGAGATGGATGGTTAGGGCTATTTGTAGGGTTGTGCTTCAAGCAGTTTATCAATTTTTCAGCCAAAGAGCCTCAGGACTTAACTGTTGTTATAGCAGAGCCTCATCTTATGATGTGATTAGTTTCAAGGCTGATGGTTAAAATGAAAATCACTATCATTAGTCTGTTAGTTTACTATAGCTACCATCAAAAAATACCACAGACTGGCTGAGTTACACAACAGGAATTAATTTTCTCCATGTTCTGGAGTCTGGAAGTACAAAATTTAGGTGTCTGCAGGTTAGAGTTATTCTGGGACCTTTGTCCTTGGCTTGCAGATGGTCATAATCTCATATTGTCTTCAAATGGTCTTACCTCTGTGCATGTTCATTTCTGTGTCCTAATTTCCTTTTCTTATAAGGACACCAACCGTATTGGATTAGGGCCAACCCTCATGATCTCATTTCACATTAACTATCTCTTTAAATGCCCTAATACAAGATATAGTCATATTCTGAGGTATGGAGACTATGGAGACTGTATCAGTATGTTCTCACACTGCTATTTAAAGATGTATTCAAGACTGGATAATTTATAAAAAAAAAATAAGTTTAATGAAATCATGGTTCTGCATGGCTGGGGAGGCCTCACAATCATGGTGGAAGGTGAAGGAAGACCAAAGACATGTCTTATGTGACAGCAGTCAAGAGAGAGCCTGTGTAGTGAAACTGTTCTTTATAAAACCATCTGATCTCATGAGACTTACTCACTATCAATAGAATGGCATGCAAAAATCTTGCCCCCATGATTCAGTTAACTCCCACCAGGTTCCTCCTAGGACATGTGGGGATTATTACAATTCAAGGTGAGATTTGGGTGGGAACACAGCCAAACCATACCAGAGACTTAGAACTTCAACATATAAATTTGAGGGAAACACAGTTCAGCCCATAATATTTAGGATGGTACTACATTTTAATTTACCAGGAGGCTCTTCATCTATGTCTGTCATTTCAGTCTAATTATCATTAGTATCCTGACTCAAATGCTTTCAAATTAGTATTATAAATTATACAGTTATTTTACCTGTAGTCAAAATAATATTTGAAAAACCTTTAAATCACCCATAAAGCATAATGCGGGTGTACCATTTCTCATTAACTTCTCCACAATCAGATTTCCTTCTATCATAGGATATAATAGTTTCTTATTTGTGGTCATGTTGTATGAAAATGCATATTATTAAAAACTAGATGTCTAAACAATATGCTAGTATACTCTAGCAGGTAAGTGGGAAGTGAGCATGACAGAGAAAGAAAAAATTCTCTTCGCCCATGTTACACACATGTAGGGATGGGCACTAACTCAGTTGATGGTGGGTGGTGTTGCCTGAGCATAAAGGTGTGGAAATCCTCATCTTAGCACTTTAATACCTTCTTCTAGGAAAGATAACTGGCCAAGGTTGTCCTCCTGACCAGTGGGGATGCTTCACCTCCATTTGTAGACTACAGCTCTTCCATTTATACTGGGCATAATAACCAGTTCTACAGCTCTTCATTTCCATGGCATATTAAATTACATTCAC
>NW_012104798.1:203605-206603 GCF_000951045.1 Mandrillus leucophaeus
CATTTAGATAAATGTTATTGAGAGAAAGAAGGAGGTAGAGTTGAAGGCAGCTGGCTAGGCATTGCTAATAACCCTAGTCCACCCACAGGAGTGTTTTCTGGATGAGAAACTCTTTCATTAGGTAAATCAGCACAGAAACATAAGGTTGAGAACTGCTGCTCTAGCTCTTCAGATCAAAGTTAATGTCCCTGAGAATGCTAGCCCTTGTGCTTGTCTACCCCATACTTGAAGACTCTAAAGAGATGATAGCCACATTTCCTGTGGTATTAGCTACTGCCATTGCAATTTGTTGCTCCACATTTTGAGTACAGGGAGAACTGTGGGTTACCTGCCCCGCACACTCTACCCTTAAGAACCCACAAACACCCAGAGCCCTGGTGGCTGCATGTTAGCAGTCTGTATGTTCCTTGGGGTTGCCTTCCTAAGTAAAACAAGTTCTGTCAACAGAATTAGTTCACAGCTCATTGATTAGTTCACAGATCCAACACTGGATCACATGACCCCACTCCCAAAACCAGTTTCTGGGAGATTACCATTGATTGGGCTAGAAGGGTAAAGCTCTGCCTCTGAATTGGGATGGAGTCCCCTTTCTTGGGGACTAGTGACTGGTGGGAATCTCAATTATTTGTAAGGGCCTCCAAATTTATTCCTTAGTAATTAAATGCCTTTTATGGTGCCAAGAGATTTCTCATCTTAATTTTCTCTACTGCTTCATTAAAGGTTTATAAAAGACGTTGCTGAATGACACATTGTGTGCACTATACTGCTAGATTAATTCTTAAAAATAGCCCTTGTCATGTCCCTGCCTAACCCCAGGGTCTCCAGCGACCCCTCTATTTCAGCAGGAAAACATGTCTGTACTTTCACCTACAATCAAAGCATTTCATATTCTGACTCAATTTACTCTTTTGCTTTCTCTATAGCAGGCACTCAATATATGTTGGAAGAAGGAAGTGATCATAGTAGCTGAATGTTGACTGAGCGCTTACAATATGTAAGGTTGTTCCTCTGCATTTGTTTTGTGGATACTTGAAATAACCCCATAAATCAAGCACTAGTACCATTCCTATTTTGGACTTGAGGAAATTGAGGTTACGTGATGCAGCCAATATTATTTATAAATTACTAAATGGTGAAGGCAAGGTTCTAACTTAGCCAGACTAGCTATGAATTCCAGGTTCTTGAAGCCTACCTTATTTAATCTCCTTGCTCAACCAACTCATTCATTCCCACCACAAAGCAATTGACAAAGCCAGTTCTCTCAGGCAGAAGCATCCTTTTCATCTGTTCCACCTGGCAAGCTTCAAACAGGCTATCAAAACCCAACTTGATTCCACTCTACCTTGAAGACCTTCTGACTCCTTCAACCCGCAGCTAATTCTCTTTCCTCAGAACTCACAGCACTCATTTTCTGCACCAATTCTTTTGGCTCCTAGCATAGGCCAGATGGTAAAAGTCTCTAGGATTGTAGCTTTGTGTTTATTTTTTAACTCAATAAATGTGTAATGAATAAATAAAATATCACAGTGCAGCTCTGAAGTATTACAGAGCTATACATTTGGGCTTCTCATTTATAAATAACTTAATGGGCCTCTCCATATAACTTTTGCTATTCAAACAGTTCTATATTAAGATGGTTTAGTTTAAGGTTGGAATGAGTTAGCTGAAGCTGTGACGGTTGTCTTCGGGGGACACTGTTATGTTGTATACTGGCTTTGCTTGCTAACTCCCAAACAAGATGAACCAGGATGGAACTGCTAAACAGAATGCTGCACTCCCTATGCTGTAGGAGCACAGGCCAGAATACAAATATGCTTGCTTATGTTTTCTTCCACTGAGGAGCTATTTGCCAACACTCTGATTTCTTTGCAATATAACCTGGCAGAGACAACTGTGTCTATTTTGTAAACTTTTGATAACTTAACTTGGAAAACAAGTCTATGGAGAAAAACAGTTCTTTTAATCATTGAAGACTGTTAGTGCCTTGATAATGATATATCTTCTCAGTTATGACCACAACATCTGGAATTGCATGCACATATGGCCCTAGTCAAGAGGGAAAAAATTCGAGATACCAGTCAAGCTCAATACTCCTGAAATCCAGATAAGGATACCATGAACAATTGCCCCTTTCCATTGAGTCACTTTCCAGGTCACACAGCTAGCCTTTATGTGTGGATGAAAGCATTTTCTCCAAAGTCTTCAGCACAATCCAAAAGATGGTCCTTAAACAGTCTGCAGATATGAGCATGACTCCTAAGTCTACATCACTGAGAACTTGTTATTGCTGTGTGCCCAGTGGAAGCCTTTATGCTTTTCTGATTCTATCATGTAGATGTAACAAGCGGATATTTTTTTTTCTTAATTTCTCACAGCATAGCTTGAGTGTATTATTTTATTATTTCTTATCTCTCTGAGACTCCACATGACCCCTACTCTTATTCAACAGGAAAATGGGTGAAAGGAGAGGAAGGAATGAAGGGGGAAAATGCTGTCACATTACAAAAAGATGCTGCTGCTGCTGCTGCTGCTGCTAAAAATAATGTACCAAGCACTATACTCAATGCTTTATATGTAACATCTTATTTAAATACACAACGCCCATATTCTGCAGATGCCTGACAGAGCATTGGATATAGTATGAGAGGACGTTAGTAACTCACTGTGTTGATCCTTTGCCAGTTTGCTCTCAGATAGATTTCCTGTTCCTCCCTAGCTCTGCTTCACATCACAAGGAGCTACATTTCTCAGACTTCCCTGCTGACAGCCTTATCACTGAGTTCAACTCATGGAATACACTGGAGGGAGACTGAAGGGTGGGAGGAAGAGAGTAGGCAGAGTAATTCCCAGCTCTCACATCCCAGTGTCTCTAGTAGTAGTGGCATCTCCTATGAGGGTCTAGCTCCCTGTGGACAGCCTCTGGGGTGCCAGCTTCCATCCGCCTTCTGCAGCATTGGCTGCTCCTTTGGTTCCTCTAGCCACAGGGAAAATCGTGGCT
>NW_012104798.1:207793-210549 GCF_000951045.1 Mandrillus leucophaeus
GGATTGTAGCTTTGTGTTTATTTTTTAACTCAATAAATGTGTAATGAATAAATAAAATATCACAGTGCAGCTCTGAAGTATTACAGAGCTATACATTTGGGCTTCTCATTTATAAATAACTTAATGGGCCTCTCCATATAACTTTTGCTATTCAAACAGTTCTATATTAAGATGGTTTAGTTTAAGGTTGGAATGAGTTAGCTGAAGCTGTGACGGTTGTCTTCGGGGGACACTGTTATGTTGTATACTGGCTTTGCTTGCTAACTCCCAAACAAGATGAACCAGGATGGAACTGCTAAACAGAATGCTGCACTCCCTATGCTGTAGGAGCACAGGCCAGAATACAAATATGCTTGCTTATGTTTTCTTCCACTGAGGAGCTATTTGCCAACACTCTGATTTCTTTGCAATATAACCTGGCAGAGACAACTGTGTCTATTTTGTAAACTTTTGATAACTTAACTTGGAAAACAAGTCTATGGAGAAAAACAGTTCTTTTAATCATTGAAGACTGTTAGTGCCTTGATAATGATATATCTTCTCAGTTATGACCACAACATCTGGAATTGCATGCACATATGGCCCTAGTCAAGAGGGAAAAAATTCGAGATACCAGTCAAGCTCAATACTCCTGAAATCCAGATAAGGATACCATGAACAATTGCCCCTTTCCATTGAGTCACTTTCCAGGTCACACAGCTAGCCTTTATGTGTGGATGAAAGCATTTTCTCCAAAGTCTTCAGCACAATCCAAAAGATGGTCCTTAAACAGTCTGCAGATATGAGCATGACTCCTAAGTCTACATCACTGAGAACTTGTTATTGCTGTGTGCCCAGTGGAAGCCTTTATGCTTTTCTGATTCTATCATGTAGATGTAACAAGCGGATATTTTTTTTTCTTAATTTCTCACAGCATAGCTTGAGTGTATTATTTTATTATTTCTTATCTCTCTGAGACTCCACATGACCCCTACTCTTATTCAACAGGAAAATGGGTGAAAGGAGAGGAAGGAATGAAGGGGGAAAATGCTGTCACATTACAAAAAGATGCTGCTGCTGCTGCTGCTGCTGCTAAAAATAATGTACCAAGCACTATACTCAATGCTTTATATGTAACATCTTATTTAAATACACAACGCCCATATTCTGCAGATGCCTGACAGAGCATTGGATATAGTATGAGAGGACGTTAGTAACTCACTGTGTTGATCCTTTGCCAGTTTGCTCTCAGATAGATTTCCTGTTCCTCCCTAGCTCTGCTTCACATCACAAGGAGCTACATTTCTCAGACTTCCCTGCTGACAGCCTTATGACTGAGTTCAACTCATGGAATACACTGGAGGGAGACTGAAGGGTGGGAGGAAGAGAGTAGGCAGAGTAATTCCCAGCTCTCACATCCCAGTGTCTCTAGTAGTAGTGGCATCTCCTATGAGGGTCTAGCTCCCTGTGGACAGCCTCTGGGGTGCCAGCTTCCATCCGCCTTCTGCAGCATTGGCTGCTCCTTTGGTTCCTCTAGCCACAGGGAAAATCGTGGCTTGCCCTATCTAGCTATTATGATTCTCTCCTCGTAGCCTCGTTGTTCATTGTTTGGCTTCTAAGCATTAACATTACCCAGGCAATAAGTTCCCTATATTAAATCTCTTCCATTTGAAATATCTGAAGTGGTTTCCTCTTTATTGGGCTCGGTCTATTTCACTTGCCCATGTCACACAGCTAGAAGGTTGCAGAACTAAACATTTAATCCATGTGTTTCTAACTTCACACCTATATTCTTAACCATTATATTGGTGTTTCGGAATTTAAATTTAAAAATAATTAAAATGATGTTAGCTTTAAGTCTAGAAGTATGAATTTCACTATTAAATATCATGGTGATTTGCTGGCTTGATTGTAGCAAAAACCTAAAACCATGAGGTGCAGTATTGAGTCATCTTTTTTATCATGGAAAATCTACAGTTGCTCTCTTAAATTGTATGTTACAGTTTTGCTGTTGAATGTGTGGTCTGAGTTCTGGCAGCATCAGCATCACCTGGGAGCTTTTTAGAAATGCATAATACTGAGTCCCATCAGAATCCGTGTTTTAACCAGATTCCCCAGGTGATTTGTATACACAATAAAGTTTGAGAAGCAATATACTAAAGAATGTAACTTGAGTGAAGCATAAAGATCCTTAAAATTTAAAAGATAACACCATAAAAGTGTTGTTTGTGAGTCTAAGTTTTCCACATTAACGCACTGTGCTTTAGACTTTAGCCCAGCTTACACACAAGCTGTCTTTCAAATCCTATTTTTTAGTATGAGTGAAATTCATTTCCACATCAAATTCTGTTATGAATCTTGGTTAGATTTAGAGAGTAGCCCACTAGAACTCATGATATGATGAGTACCAGGTTAATTTTAAAGTAGAAGAAAAGCCTCTTTATTCTTGACTACAAGGCCTATTCTAGGCACTATAAATAGAATATAGGAACTATAGAATATATGCTTATATATAAATGTATATATACACTGCCTAAGTTGGGCTTTGGCATTGTGCCACTCCGCCCAGGATGCCTCTCTCTGCTTCATCATTCCTTTCCAAAGTGTCAGCCCACTGTGGACCTCTAGCCAGGCCCCAAAATACTCCAAAATGAAATAATACCGTGACGCCTGCCTTCATCAAATCCTCCATTTCTCAACACAGGCCATTTTAGCAATGAGTTATTAGGAGTGTAATGGGCTTTAATTCCAACTAATGAGTGGATAACTAGTCATTT
>NW_012104798.1:210929-222593 GCF_000951045.1 Mandrillus leucophaeus
TGAGTTAATTAAGTGCTTCTGAGTCAGAGTCTCTCATGAAGTTGCAGACAAGCTGTTGGTTGAGCCAGCAGTCAACTCAATGCTTTAGTGAGAGGAAGATCTGTTTTCAGGTTCACTCAGGTGATTGTGGACTGGCCCCAGTTCCTCATCACATGTACTTCTCCATAGGCTGCTGGAGTATCCTCATGCATGGCAGCTGGTTTCCTTAAGCAAGATCCAAGAGGGAGAGAGTATGAAGAAGACAGAGGCCACAGTCTTTTTTTTACCTAACCTCAGAAGTGACATTCCATTACTTCTGCATTATTCTGTTGCCCAGAAGCAAGTCACTAAGTCCAACACACAGTCAAGGCAAGAGGAAATAAACTCCACTACTGGAAGCGTATCAAAAACAGTATGGATGTATCTTTAAAACCACCACACTTACACAATGCGTAGGTGCAGTGGACACCAGAATTTTCTGTCAGACTTGAGTTCTGTAGTATCTATGCCTCTGTGAATGTCAATGTGCGAAGAGAGCACTAATGTAGGAGTCAGAATGCCTGTGGGCAGTCCCAGATGCTACATTTACTAACATGACTTTAAGAATTACCTTTAAAAATAACAGTAATCAAAATTGTTAATTTCCTTTTCTGTAAATTGGGAATACTGATGCCTATTCTGCCTACATATCAGGGATTTTGTGATGCTTTAATAAGATAACATATTTGCAAGTACGTGGAAATATGCCAGGTCAGCATTGTGGCTGGGATTGGGTCATTCCATCTTTTTTTTTTTTTTTCTTGCATCATATCTATCTGTCTCAGGATTAGCGGAACACAATACATTCCATTTTCTTCTTTGGATTGGTGGCTGCCCTTTTTAGATTCAACAAATATAACTTCTCTTCCCCACTGTTTCTTAAAACTCTCTCCTGATCTTTGCAATTTGGTTTCCAAGACCTTTGGCTATTACAAATCCTATGAAATAATGCGTTTATGGATCTTATGCTATATCCACAGATGGCTCCAGTGCTTAGTTCGCTCCTCATCCTCTGAAGTCCCACTTTTCTCTTGACCTTTCATTTCCCATAGTGAACAAACCACGTGAAGCTTTTATTCTCCTTGGCAACTTAACGTTTCTTTCACAGTCCACATTAGATGGATTCCAATAATGAAGTCCTTCACCCAACACCCAACTTCCTTTTGTAGGTTGGTCCTGTAGACTTATCAGGGTCTGTGGTTATTGGAAAATCCACCACCAATTCTTTTTGACTGTACTTAGTCCTTTGTCAGCACATGTCTTGTGCACATAATTGTATGCTTCCTGAGTTCTTTCTCTCCTCAGTTAACCTATTTTCCTAGACAGTCACACTCCTATGTGATGGAGTGTAAAAGGGCACAGCAAGGAGACAGACCAGAGACTTGAATTCTGTTTATTTACTAACTGTGACTTTTACCAGTATTGGTAAAATGGGTCTCATAGCATCTACCTCAGAGTGTGGTGTGATAATTTAATGAGTTATTAATAAAAACAACAGGAGAACAGAGAAAGCCCTTGGAACTCTAACTGGCGCATAGGAAGGGCTCTGAGCATTTGTTTCTTCCTGCCTATAAGTTTCAAGTGTGGCAAAAAAGAGCCTGCATCAGAATCTACAGGGAACCTTTAAAAATGTGACTGTTTGAAGCTCCCCCTGAGACTCTCTGGGGGTGAAGTTAGAAAATGCGCATTTTGTGATTCCTAGGTAATTCTCATGGACAATAAATTTGAGAAAGGCTGCTTCTAGGGAAATGCCCTGGGCTCATGGATCCTGGTAAAGACTTTCATAGACAAGCAGCATTTTTATTCTATGGGTCAAATTGTTTCCAGGAAAATAAAAACAGGCTCATCATAATAGAAGCTATTTTACTGACTGAGGAGAGATAACATACTTGCAAGATGGGGATGTATAACTCCCTAAAGAGCTGCTTTCCCTGTCAAAGGTAGAGGTTGACATAGTACATAGATTTCTTTCTTTCTGAATTTCCTCTGGCATCTCTCCTCACTTTTTCTTATTTTTTTTTCTCTCTCCCTTTCTCTTTTTTAAGTAGTATATACCTAAATATACCCTTGGCTTTCCAATCGTTCCACATTCAGTGCATTTGTGACCTCATTTACTATCTAACTCCAAGTACATTATGTACATTTTTCTTGACTTTGGACCCACAGAACTTTTTCTATTTAAGTCTATTTATCATAGACTTAAAAGCAGCTTCACAACTTTCCTGCTGTCACCAGTATTATAAGAAAATGCAGACTGCCATAATTGGGTCCATCTTTTATAAACCCTTTCTTTCTCTATTCTTATGTTGCTGGTTCCAAAGGCTGAAGCATTTTCTTACAGAACTAGATAGCAGGAAGTAGTCCTTGGGAGGAAAACTCAAGGCTCAGATAAAAATGAACAGTTCTTTTTTACTCAAAACACACGATACTACCTAGGGCTACTTAGCTCTAGGCTTAAATCACCTTCACCTTGACTACTGCCCCTAAGCTAAGAAAATGAACAGAGAATGATGTGTTTGAATCTTGACATTTAGGGAGGACTTGTATCAGGAAAAGGACATTTCACAGGGAGGAAAAAAATGCATATACGTAAGTGGCAGGATTTTTTTCTTTCCTGTAGGGGATATAGCAAGCTGTGAGCCTAGCAACACGATTAGGTGTTTCATATATGAAATTAGTAGAGAATAAGGGGAGAATAAATTTTTTCCTTGAATGATTGGGTAAGGCATTTGTAATTTTACTTATCAAGTTCTCAGAGTGCAGAGAAAAGCAAATAAATCATGGGTTATAAACTAAAGTAATTTGGAAAGAGGACGGTAGATTTATAGTCAGAGGAAGTGTGTTCTAACTCCAGCAGTTAGTAGCTGTGTGTCCTTGGGCATCTTGTTTAAGCTTTCAATTTCCTCTAGTGAGGAATAGTGACAATATTTATTAATGAGTTGTTTTGAAGATTAAAGGAAATAATATAAAAATAGCTTTGTATAGTCACAAGTAACTTTTTTTTCCTATGCTGCATATATTATATATGTATGCAAGACATTCAATTATTTTATCCCTAGAGGATGAATCTATTCTTTTGTCTCTCTTTCATCCCCTCCTCACTCTTGAGATGGATGTTCTTTTTCTAGCATGGTGAGTATCTCACCTTCCTGGGTCTGTCCTTCTGGTGAATCCCCCGTCTACACTTTGGAGTCACAATCTTGTCTCTTTTCCTCCTACCCCCTGCCTGGTCTTAGCTAGCGTATGCAGGAGGAAGCATCAGCTTTGCAAACATGCTTCCAAGATTCCACTTAGATCTCTTGTCATTGTTGTTGTTGCATCCTTGTTTGTTATTGGTGTGGGGCGGGAAAGAAAATAGTCCTTATAAGAGGGGACAAAAGCACAAAGAAAAGAATGTGATTAATATTACCAAATAGCACCTTGTTGATTGCAGATCTTGCATTCTGCACAATGTTCAGTTTCAAGTAACAAGTCAGTCAACTACGGAAAGCAGTTGAAGATATCAGGCTCCAAATCAGATTAATGATAAAAGAAGATTGAGGATTTGGGGCCATCAGAACTGTGGTGACAGCAGAAACTACAAAACATTTGTAGTTTGTAAACAAACCCACCAAAAAATTGCCAAAAACTTGAGGCCAAGAACTGTTTCATATACCTCAGAAATGGTAAGAAAGAAGCAAAAGGTCCAGGTTCTTATGATTAAATTTAAGTGTTTCAAGAAGGAGATATTGTCATCATGTCATACTCTTCTTACTCCCTTGGGTCCCTTGGGTGCTAATAATTTCCACATTTAGGAAGGCAATAAGAATTGTTAATGAAAGGAAATTAATTAAAATGTCATTTTAAACTTCATTAACATTTCTCTTAAATTATTTTTTATTTGAAGACGCTTTTGTATAAAGATACGAAAATGCATGTGTTTTATCCCTATGTTTGCACAATTACTTACCAAGGATATGAGAAGAGTGTGGAGATGGTATCACCTTAAGTGATCCTCTGCTTATGTAAGGGAAGCAAATAGAATTAGAGTTGTCAATGTGTCATTTAGAACCAGTGTTAGTTTCCTAGGCTGCTGTAACAAATTGGGTGGCGTAAAACAAAGTAAATGTACTCTGTCGTGGTTCTGAAGCCTAGAAGTCTTAAAAAAAAGGTGTCTGCAGGGCTATATTCCCTCTGAAAGCTCTAGCTTCTAGTAGTTGTTGGCAATCCTCAGTGCTCCTTGGCTTGTCACTTACTCCAAAATCTGACTCTATTGTCATATAGCTTTCCTCCCACTGTGTGTTTTCACACGGTCTTATGGAACGCCATTTATTGGAATTAGGGCCCACTTTCATCCATCCACAAAACTAATTTTGTCCGCAAACACCCTATATTTCCAAATAAGGTCACTTTCTGAGGTTCCCAGCAACATTAATATTTTGGGATACTATTTAACACATCACAGAGCCTTTTATCTGCCCTATGCACATAGAATATAGACAGTGTAATAGTTGGAGCTGGCCATATTGAGACAAATCTGAAAAATCCACCTAATGCTTCTTTCCACTGAAGCTTTAGTTTCCACAAATATACTTGGATATTGAGTCTCACACTAAACTGCAGCCTTGTTTGTGTATCTGAGAAGTTTGTGTTCTGAAAACTAGAAATACACCTTTTTTTTTTTTTTTCTAAGAGTAGAATGTTTTTCTGGTTGCATATCAGCAGGGCATATAGTGATTACAGACAGAATTCTGAAATGTGTATGCCCTTTAGATGCCCTTAGAAGATGTGTGTGATAATGAATCTCAGTGGCAGCTATACCACAGCCTTGTACTATACTATAACTGCTGTTTATGAGATCCTGCCAAGTTATTATTCTATACATATCAGAACAAATCAGACATCATATACATCAAGTTCTGTTCTTTTAAGTGCAATAAACTTGAATTTAAATAACAGATGGCTTCAAATCGTTTTCTAAGATCAGACCTAAAGAATAATTAGAAGGAATAATCTGGTTAATACTGACAAGATTTTTAAAATGTAAGTGGACTGTTTTACATGGAGTAGGAATTCATTTGAAAAATCTGCCAACAGATGAGATACTAGATCTTGGAAAACTTTAGGAGATCATAAATTTGTAAAGAGTTACAGTTTAAACATAATAATGATTTTGCATGGACCCCAAATTTTTTTCATATCTCACCGATTAGGGGGAAAAATGATGATTAACATTTCCTTTTCATTCGTTAGTAAGAAGAAAAGTAAGTAGGCTCTTTTTGAGACTCAATTTCCTCTTGTAAAGTAGGGAAAATTGTGCCTATGGTGTACAGAGATAACTCACCTTACAGAGATAACATTATACAGACAAATGTAGAAATTACATAGAACTAGACATATGCAAAATAACTGAGTGATTGATGAGAATGAGAATACAAGAGTAGAGGACACTGTAGAAAATTATAAGAAATGACAAATGTTTTCTATACCATCAGCCCTGTTTTTTGGTAAGCACCAGTTATGTAATTCAAATTCTGCACGTTTTCTCCGAGATAGTCTATTGGGATATCAAACTCAACATATACAACATGCATCTTCTTATCTTCTTCCTCTGCCTATCATGCCTTTTGTTTCTCCATTGCTTTTCTTGCAGCACCAGTTAACCCAAGCTTGATATCATAGGAGATCTTGAAAGCGTCCATCCTTGCTTCCTAAATACAATCTCCAATTGCAATTTCTCCCTACTATGTTTTCCTAATTTTCTCACCCATTCCCTGTCTATTTATCCCCACTTCAGATCCCATAGTTAGATCTATTACCTATATTCAGGAAATTATTGTTTCTGCTTTTTTATACAATTAACAGACCAGATAAAGTCTCTTAAGGCATGGTTGTGATCTTGTCATGCTACTATTCAAATATATTCAATTTCTATATTATGTCACTTAGTTGTTTTGCTTTTTAAGCTGCTAGTAAGTGCCTTTCCTTATCCCACGTCTAAACTAAATCATTTCACCTCTCATTCTCTGAATTAAAACAATGTGTTACTTCTTCTAAATGTATTCATGCAATTTTCTCTGAAACAATTTCCGTCTTACTCTTATTACAGTTACTTAGCAGAATTTCGGTGAACAAATAGACATTTCTGCAATCACTGAGCTATCATAGTGTCATTTGACCAAAGTCAACCACTTATGTGTGTGTGACCCTGTAGTAGGCAGCAATCATGCTTTATCTGTCTAGCAGCAAAGCACTCACCTATTTAAGAGCAATCCCATTGTGGAACCTGGTAGGAATCAATTCCTGCTATGGTAGCTCAAGAAGCTAGAAACACAGGTTTGGTGGTGGTTACCCCCATGAAATTTATTCAGGTTCCCATGTTTCTATAGGTTCCTATAGAACCTACAGGAGCTAACTCTCCTCTGAATTCTATAGTTCTCTATTTTTCCGATACAATCCTTGTTTACTTGTCAGATTAGTTTGTGTTTCATCTAATATAACACATTAAGTGAAAAAGAAAACAGATCTGAATGCAGAATCAGAGAAGGGTGTTAGTAGATGTGGTATTTGATGTGGGCCATGAAGGATTAACATGTGCTTGGAGGAATACACACACACACACACACACACACACACACACACACACACATAAAATATTAATTACACATTAGTATAATCCCTTTGGTAGTAAGAATTATTGAATTGTTACTATATGCTATGACTTTCATTTTGCTTTTTAATTGCAAAATAACTCTTTAATATATAGCAGGCACTGTTGTTATCAAATTCTCACGTTGACATCATGTTTTGTTGTTGTTTGGTTGGTTGGTTTTGTTTTTTTTTTTTGAGACAGAGCCTCACTCTGTCACCTAGGCTGGAGTGCAGTGGCGTGATCCCAGCTCACTGTAACCTTTGGTTCCTGAACTCAAGCCATTCTCCTGCCTCAGCCTCCTGAGTAGCTGGGACTACAGGCACATGCCAGCATGCCTGGCTAGACATCATTTTTACTAAAGGAATCTTGATTTTCTTTAGGATAGCAATGCACTATGCACTCAGCAATTTTTTTAAAAAATTGGTTTTCCAGGTTCCCATGCCACATTGTATAACCAGTGGGACTTAAGTAAGTCTCTTGAGTGGAATACCCTTCTGAATGAAAATACAAAGTCTTATAAAGAGAGGGATTTTGGTTCATTCTCCCTTGTTTCTTTTTCAAACTCAGAAGCAATGCTTAGTGATAAAGGAGCTGTCTTAACACCAAGGACAAAAGCTACATATCCAGAATGGTGGAGCAGAAAGCTGGAAGGAGCATGGGACATTAGTGATACCACAGAGCCAGTCTTCAGCGACCCCCCTCTGACTTCCTATGATATGAGAAAAACAAGACACTTACACGGAAGGAAGAAGTTGACTTAGGTATTTTGTTACATGTAGCCAAATGCAATCCTAATACTAACAAATTGATCTTAAATAACTTGCTTAAATAAATACTCCACTTTACAATAGGAAAGTCCAGATCTGAACCCAGGTGTTTTGCCTGTGGGGTCCATGTTTATAACCAATAATAAATCAGTTTATTCAAAATGAGATACATTAATCACTTTTCCAAAATTCTCAGCCATTCTAGCATAGCCAGTTGAAGCCTCTTAGAAGGCATTTTTTTTTCCTCCCAGTAATAAAAAAATGTTTGTACTTGAAATATTTTGTGTGGGAATACTAAAATTTCATCAGGTTCTGAGAATTTTCAATACCAAGTATAACTATAAAATAATGAATCTTTTAAACCACCTGATAAAATTCAAAAATCCAAAGGAGCATGTCTGTTCAAAGCTTGCACCCAAGGAGACTCCATTCTTTTTTCTGCAATGCTTCTTTCCATTTCTCAAACCCCCTGAGCAGTCCTGCTTGAGAAGTGACTGTAGAATCAGCCTACTGGCCTCAGAAGAAATTGGTTTCATGACATCACTTTAAAGTGAAAATCAAATGGCTATCTGCCTTATTTGCAGATTTGATTCCATATTGCTTTGAAGGGTTTTAAAAATCAAATTATTGATAACATAATGAAGATTTATTACAGTTTGACATAATAAAAATCACAATATATCTGGCCTCATCTTCTCTACTTCCCAGCAAGTACCTAAACACCTTTTGTTCCAGCCACACCCTTCTCCCTCTCCTTGCCTCTCTCCCTATCCTTGCCCCTCTTCTTTCACTGTCTTCTTTTATGACCCCACCTGCCATGCTCTTTCCTCTCCTTAAATGTCTTTCATCCATTCCATCCATACCATCTTGGTGAATCTCATTCAGTCTGCTTGGTAAAACCTTTCTAGTTTCTTCCTCGCCCCTATTTAGATCCAGTGTCCTATGTTCTCCTAATACCTTCTCCATGTATATTTGGGTCAGCTGTTAAAGTTACTTATGTATGTTTTGCATCTCCTCCTGTCTTATAAGATCCCATAGAGCATCATAAAGTCAAGTAGGATGGAAGGTGAAAGGAGCTTGAAATTTTTTCCTGTCTAACCCTTCATATTCCAGATGAAGAAATTGAGGCTTGAAGAGGTTAAACAACTTGCTCAGGTTTTCACAAACGGCAGGAGTGAGGGCTTAATTCTTGGTTCCTCCAATTTCAGTAGTATTGCCACTATATCATATTTTGCATTCCACACAGAACCAAGCACAAAGGTATATTCAGAGTACATAGTCACTTATTGTTGGTTAAATTTGATATTTAAGAATCAAATTGGCAACTGGGAAAATTAAAATTTTTAACAGTACTGAGTTTTGGGGAGTTGTGCACAAATGGGAGCTTTATACCTTGATGAATAGAATAAAAACGGGTGCAAACAGTTTGGAGAAAATGCAATAACAATTAGTAAAAATGAAGGTGTTCATTTCTCAGTATCTGGAAATTTCATTCCTAGGTAATGAAACTCTAGGTAATGGTAACTCTAGGGAAACCCCTCAATAAGTACACAGAGAAGATAGGTACAAGAATGTTTACAGCTAAAATGTTTGTGGTAGCAAAATGCTAGATATCATCGAAATATGTATCAATAGGAAATAGGATAAATAATTGTGGTTTCTTAAAAATTTAATGTTATACAAGGTGAATAGAACTACAAATAGAAATAGAACTCACATATCGATGTAAATAAATTCACCAAACATGATATTGAGTGAATCCAGCAAACTGATAAATAATACATATGGTTTGATACTGTTTTGATACCATTTATATAAATATTTAAACTAGGAAAGCAATATATATTATGTAGGGTAACATACATATGCAAAGAATATAAATATATATATGAGGACAGTCATGCTCAAGTGCAGAAATCATTGGAGATAAGGACAGAGAAAGTTGATGAGGGATAGTAATAGACCTCAGAGCATCGGTAATCAATTATTTTAAATCTTTGTGATTGGTACATGCATGCTCATTGTATTATTCTTTATACCTGTTTCTACAAGCTAAACATTTCATAATAAGGTTTGAAAATTAATTTTAGAAACTGGCTATACCACTAGTTTGAAGGGCAGTTCTCTGAGTCATATCACAATAAAAAAATGTAAAACCAGTGAGGTGACTCTTTTGGAGGTAACGGCAGTTACTTGGATTTATACTTTTTAAATGTTTATTAAAACAATCCACCCTATTTTCTTGTACTAATGTTTGTTTTATGCCCAATTAACTCTGAACAAAATAACTGCCTTAGCAAAATATGGACAGAGAAATACAGTGACATGCAAGAATTTTAAGAGCAAAACAGGCACATGTAGGGTGGCAACTGGTAAATCCTGGATTCTGCATGCAATAGACAGTATTCAAATGCTTTCTGTATCGTATTTTTTGTGACTAGTGTTGGCTATGCCCAGAAAATATCAGAGGCAAGGGAGATAATCCATTGATTGTGCTTTTTGGATTTCTTTATAAAATTTTAGTTACTAAGAGTATTATAGGTTTTTTAAGGTAAAAGAGAGTTCAGAGAGCGTCTAGTTTCTCCTGTTGGTTCACAAGGTAAGATGTATAGATTCTATGAGGTCCAGTTCTCTCCCAAAGTCACAAAGGGATTTAAGGGAAAGAAGACAGAGACAAGAACTGATGTGCCTTTTTTTTTTCCTACTTCATTGTGTGAGCTGAACACTCAGTAGTTACTGGTGAGTTGGAATTAGAACTCTACTCCCTTCCAACAAGTTGCACTGAGGTCTTTCAGGGGCAGATCTTTGCTATACAATGGAAAAGGAGAGCTCCTGGAAATGTACTGAAAAGAAATGAAAACACAAGTGTAGAAAAAGACTTGTATACAAATGTTTATAGTAGCATGATTTGTCAAAGTCACAAACTAGAAATAACTCAAAAATCTGTCAACTGGTGATTGGATTGCAACAATGTATTATATTGACAGAATGGAACATGGTTTAGCAATAGAAGCAAACTGAGACATGCTACCACAGAGTTGGACTTTCACATTATGTGATCTGAAGGAAACCACACACAAAAGATCACACATTGTATAATACAATATATGTAAAATATCTAGAAGGGGTAAATCTACAGAGACAGAATGTAGACTAGTGTTCGCCTGGGGCGGGGGTGTGAACAGCTGTTACTGTAAATAAGCATGAGGAATCTTTTCGAAGCAATGAAAATATTCTGATGTTAGATTTTGGTGATGGTTATATAACCCTGTAAATTTCCTAAAAGTCATTCAGTTGTACACTTAAGTGGGTGAATTTTATGATGTGCAAATTATACCTCAAAAAAAGCTATTTTGAAAAATGGTAAGGGAATAGCTTGTTCCTAAAAGACTTCAAGGTTATTTAACTCCATTTACTCTGCCAGGTACCTCGTTATCCCTTCCGTAATACTTCTGTTCTCAACACTCAGAGTATCATAAACTTATGCCCCTCAGAACACATTATTCTGTAGCCAAAGTTAACATTATTTTTTGGAGATCTTAGTACATAGTGGGTGTTTTACTCATTTCACCCTTTTATTCCTCCCATAACCCTATCAGATAGACATTATTATTAACTCTATTTTAATAATGAGAAAAATGAATAATTTATTCAGCGTCATACAGCTGGCACAGAGTCAAGGAGAGACTTGAACCCTTGATTTCTGAGCTTTAACTCTCAACCACCATGCCACTGCCTGCCCATTAGGTGTTCTATGACTGATTGTTGGATTTAAAAAAAGATGAGTTTTTGTAGCGGTTTCTTAAACTATCTTTGCAACAGACAGTGGGCACTTGGATGAAGAACTCTTTGTTTCACAATCATTACACTTAGGAAAATAACATGCTTATTACTTCCTGTAATTTACTACTAAGGTGCTATGATAGAGTAGTGATATAAAAATTTCCAAGGTTTTTGCACTGAGTTATTAAAGAACAGCAGAAGATTGCCTTTTGGCCACTGGCCATGAGCCTTATCAATAGAAGCATCCATTATTTCCCTTGAACACATCTTTAATTTATTACGGCAGGTTTATGTAGTAGATTTTTATTGATTTTTTTTTTTTTTGGTTGTTTCCAAAGACAGAATGCCAGCATGTATTGCCACGGACTTTATTTTCCTTGATTTTTTTTCTTTTTAATTTAACTGGTGGAAAAAAATTTAATGGTTAAATGTCAGCAAGAGGTAAAAACTATATTTAAATTAAAT
>NW_012104798.1:224018-232570 GCF_000951045.1 Mandrillus leucophaeus
ATGGTAATGGCCATAGGCAAAATATTGGGAAGTTTCATTCTTCTAACAATAAAAAAAATCAGAATCCTTGGATTCATTTCCTTATAATATACCATATTAATTATAGTATCTACTGTATCTGCTCCCAACAGAGGGGTTAATATAAATTTCCAATGGGCTTCTGAATATGTTGTATTCTAGAGGATGGGGCAATAAAATTTGCTGCTTCTGATTCCATTTTATTTAAATAAACTTGTCAGGATTAACAATAGCTTTTAAAACGTTATAGGTCCTTGGAATCACTTGGTTTGGGACTGATTATGAATAATACTATTAAACTGCTGGATGTTGACTTTATACTAAATTTTGTACACGTAGATGCTCTTATTATCATGTGTACAACTGACTAAGGACCTACTATGTGCCATACATTGTTACAAGCACTGGGGAAAAGATCATGTCTCTTCCCACGAAGTGAGTCTAATTGGAAGGA
Organism: Mandrillus leucophaeus; assembly: GCF_000951045.1. NCBI lineage: Eukaryota > Metazoa > Chordata > Mammalia > Primates > Cercopithecidae > Mandrillus > Mandrillus leucophaeus. The sequence continues at coordinate 224,491 of NW_012104798.1, forward strand.
AACAGACATGTGAATAAATAATTACTGTGAAATATGAAGCATCCCATATTCTAGGATGATAGCAAAGACAAGAAACTGATAAACATCTAAAGGTTAGAAGATATTTCACGGAAAACCTGATATTTAAGCTGAATCATGATGGATGAGCAGAAATTGCTAGAAAAACAAGGTAGAAGAGAATATTCCATGAACAGGGCATCTGTAAGGCAGAGAAAGTGAAATATCATAAAAAATTTCTGGTGGCTAAATTGATTATTGAATGTAGCACTTAGTATAAGACCTGACACATATCAAACACTTAATAAATATCTGTTGAATGAATGAGCGAATTAGTGAATAAATGAGCCAAACAATTTTGCTTACTCAGTGCAATTTACTGGGCCCCAGCTTCTGGGCAAAGGAAGTAGGAGATGACTCCTTGTGCATAGATTGCATGTTGTCAAAATGAGATACAAAATATATACTTGCATATGAAATTCCTAGAGACAATATCAACAGGTACAGGACAATGTAGTAAAAGTATATGTGTTTGTGTATTTGCAAGGATTGAGAGAGAGGTAGAGAACAAGGGAGGAAGGAGAGAGAAAGGAAGGGAAGGAAGACACAAAATAAATTTTAAAAAGCATCTTGAGAGAAATTGCATGAAAGCATTAAAGGAAATTGCTTTAAAGTGACACGGAGTATAAGCTGCTCAACAGAAAATATGACCTATTGAGATCAGGAAGGGACAACAGTACCTGAATATTAGTTTTAGCCCAAAGAGCAAAAAAATAGTCAAAGTTGAGAATAGAAAGTCAAAACAAGAGACTCAATTAACTAAGGAAGAAGAGGACACAGTGTCTTACACTTGAACAAGGACAATTATTAGGGACTGGGAAACAGTCAATAGAAGAATAGGACACAGGAACAAATTAGGAGTTAATCCTATTTAATTTCAGTCCCGATCCAGGTTGGGCTTTAAAGGGACAGGTTTTAGCTTTCTGCACCAATGAGTTGGTATCTTTAAGGTATCATTGATTCTTGCCACAAGTGATGGGCAAAGCACAGCTAAGAGAAGAAAAGCTTTATTTCAAAAGCAACAAAACAAATAGCAAAAAGAAACAACTGAGGTCGGAGTTGGAAAATTCTGCTAAAATTCATTTGCAAGAGGTAATCATTCACTTGAGGTAAGAGTAAGCAAGTTCAATGGCAATGCTTATTATGTTTGAAGAGGAAGCTAAAGCTCCTTATTCTTTAAGGACGTCACTTTTTTTGTTGAATTCACACGGAATGCTCTATAAGGTTTCAATTAAATTCAAATAGGATTAAATACAAAATTACTTATTTTCTTATTGAAAGAATTAATACATAAAGCTTTTTTGTAAACTGGCAAAATGAATGTTGTCACTCGTTTATCCAGTTTGTTTTTGTGTGAAAGTGGATGGTGCAACATTTAATTCCTGGGATTCATATAATCAGAATTCTGTAACTATAAATGTTATTGTCTATAGTTCCTATAACTTTGATTCCACTGTGTTCTTTAGAGTGAGTGCTTCAAAGAAATACTTCACAATGGTAGTTCTGATAGTCTAAACTTATTCAGGTTAACATGATATTTTTGTATCATATACATGCTGATCAATTTATGCTATAATTGACAACTTCTTTAATTGTACATTTATAAGAAATGATTCTTATTCCTTAGCGTTGTACTAATCAAATATTCCATGATGCCTCTGCTGCAATTATGATTACTTTTCAAAAAGTAGATTTGCTCTTGAACACTACTGCACATTTAAATTATCTATTAGATGATTTATTTAATGTTAATAGCAGTCCTCATATAATTAGATATACTAGCCTAAAGAGGAAGGTATGCTTTTGCTTATGAAGTCTCAATACAGTGTTTTTTAATGAGTTCTTCTACACTAATGAAAGGGAAACTTGTTAATAATGTTAGTTGCAGTGTTAAGATTCTACTTAAGCAGGCCTTGGAGCTCATCTCAATTTCTATTGACAAGCTGGTAGACCTGAAAAAATGTGAAATTGACATTCTTAGGTTGTTTTTATATCATCTTCCCCATTGAATAAGTCATTTGGCTAATAATGCTTATCACAATTATCCCAGTCTGTGACCCTCTTTGCTAATCTCTCTACCTGCACGGCCTTGAATACAATATTCCCCCTTCTCGGAGTGCTCTTCCTTTTTGGCCTCGAAGAACTCTCATTCTTCGAGACCTAATGTGATTCTCACCTCCTTTGGGAAGCCTTCCTTGATAAACCTTCAGACCCACTGTCAGCAGAATTAAGCCTTTCCTAATCTGCATTCCATAGCACCATATACCTTTCTCTATACTGCTAATGATGCTGTTATGGAACTGTGTGTTTGAAAGTTTTCTTCCCCCTCTAGATGGTGGAGTTCTTGAAAGAAATAACCTTATTGTGTTCTTTCTTGTATACTGAAACCTAACACAAGTTCTGACGCATAGTAGGTACGCCATAAATATTAGTAGAGTAAAATCTATTGAAAAGAAAATCTCAAATAGATACTTAAAACTTGATTATTTTTATATTTTCATGCATTTATATCTTGCCTGCCAGTGTAGTCATAAGTTCAGTAAGTATGGAAACTATGTATGTTTTTCTGTATCCTCTTGGGAGTATACAAAACAGTATTTTTTAATATCGTAGATAATTAAATGCTATATATTAGTTGTCAGTATTATTTATCAGTCAGCATACTATCATAGAAGGCATAAAGTCATTATTATGTGTGTTGTTTTACACAGACTTAGAACTTATTGAAATTATTCAGATGTTAGGTTTATTTTTTGCTTTTGCAAGACTGAGGAAGCCTAGTATATATTTCTGATAACTTAAATACCAAAGAAGGCAAAGATACTTTGCTCTCAAAAGATGCAGTTTTTTCATTTCTGGACATGCACTGGGCTAGAGCCCACTGCCCTAAATGGAGAGTCATGGCCCAGCAGCATTTACCACAAGGTGACTGAAGTGCCCTGGGGCCTTGAGTGAACGTCTGGGGTAGCCAGATGGTACTCACCATGGGCCTGGGGCCTAGGGAAGAGACCCCTCTGCTTGTGGAAAGGACAGAGAAGAGTAGGAAGGGCTTTGTTTTGTGACTTGAGTGCCAGCTCAGCCATAGTAGAATAGAGCACCAGGTAGATTCCTGAAGTTTCTGACTCCAGGCCCTGGCTCCTGGATGTCATTTCTGGACCTGCCTGGGACCAGTGGAACTTGCCACCCTGAAGGGAAGGAAACAAGCCTAGCTGGACTTGCCACAGGCTGATTGATTATGGAGCCCTAAAGAAATGAGTGAACACAGATGGGTAGCCAGGCAGTGGTTACTGTGGGCCTTGGGCAAACTAAATAGGGCACCAGTGCTGTACTGTCCTTGGGTCTGACTCAGTAAAGTCTAACTGATGGTAGCCACAGAGGTGCTTGTGTCACTCCACCCCCAGTTCCAGGCAGCTCAGCACACAAAGAGTGACTCTATTTGCTTCAGAGAAAGTTAAGGGAAGAGAAGAAGAGCCTCTACCTGGTAATCCAGAGAATTCTTCCAGAAATTATCTGAGACCACCAAGGCAGTACCTCCATGAATCTGCAAAAGCCACAGTATTACTGGACTTGGGATGCCCCCTAATGCAGATATGGCTGCAGTGACCAAAAACTTAGATCACAACACCAAGGTCTCTTTGAATACCTTGAAATCCTTTCCCTGAAGGACAGGTACAAACAAGCCAACTGCAGAGACTACAAGAAATACCTAACTGTTGAATGCCCAGACAGAAATGAATCAAGACCATCAAAGAAAACGTGACCTCACTAAACAAACTAAATAAGGCACCAGTTACCAATACTGGAAAGAGAGAGTTATGTGTCCTTTCAGATGACCATTTCAAGATAGCTGTCTTGAGGAAACACAACTTAATTCAAGATAACCCAGAGAAGGAATTCAGAAATCTATTAGATAAATTTAACAAAGATATTGAAATAATTAACTAGAATCAAGCAGGAATTCAAGATGAGTTGAAAAATGCAATCGACATACTAAAGAATGCATCAGACTTTCTTAACAGCAGAATTGATCAAAGGAAAGAATTAGTGAGCTTGAATACAGGCTATTTGAAAATATTCAGTCATAGGACAAAAAATCAAAAAGAATTAAAAAAGAACAAAGCATGCCTATGTGATCTGGAAAATAGCCTCAAAAGGGCAAATCTGAGTTACTGACCTTATAAGAGGAGATAGAGAGAGAGCTACAGGTAGAAATTTGATTCCAATGGATAATAACAGAGGACTTCCCAAACTAGAAAAAGATATTATTCAAGTACAAGAAGCTTATAGAACATCAAGCAGAATTCACTCAAATAACACTACTTCAAAACATTTAATAATCAAACCCCAATGGTCAAGGATAAAGAAAGGATTCTAAAAGCAACAAGAGAACAGAAACAAACAACATACAGTAGATCTCCAATATGTATGGCATCAGACTTCTCAGTGGAAACCTTACAAGACAAGAGAGATTGGCATGACATTTTAAAGTGCTGAAGGAAATTTATCCCAGAATAGCAAATCTGGTGAAAATACCTTTCAATCATGAAGGAAAAATAAAGACCTTCCCAAAAAAACAAAAGCTGAGGAATGTTATCAACACCACACATGTCATATAACAAAGGCTAAAGGGAGTTCTTCAATCTGAAAGAAAAGTATGTTAATGAGAAAATATCATGTGAAGTCACAAAGTCACTGGTAATAGTAAGTGCACAGAAAAACGTATTAAGAACACAGAATATTATATCACTGTAATCATCATATGTAAACTACTCATATGTTGAGTAAAAGCACTAAAGGATAAACCTATCAAATAATATAACTGCAGCAACTTTTTAAGACACAATACAATATGATATAAGTAAAAACAACAAAAAGTTTTAAAACAGGAGGAATTGAAATACATAATTTTTATTAGTTTTCTCTTTGCCTGTTTGCTTATGCAATCAGTGTTAACAAGTTTAAAATAACACCTTATAAGGTATTATTTGCAAGTCTCATGGTAACCTCAATCAAAAAACTTACAACAGAAACACTAAAAATTAAAAGCAAGAAATTAAAACATACCACCAGAGAAAAGCACCTTCACTAAAAAAAAGACAGAAAGGAAGGAAAAAAGGAAGAGAAAACAAAAAAAAAAAACAACCAGAAAACACATAACAAAATGGCAGGGGTAAGTCTCTACTTATCAATGATAACATTGAATGTAAATTGATTAAATTATCTAATCAAAAGACAGAGTAGCCAACTGGATTAAAACAAAACAAAACAAAACAAGACCCAGTGATCTGTTGTCTACAAGAAACACACTTCACCTGTAAAGATACACACAGACTGAAAAAAAGGAACATAAAAAGATGTTTCATGAAAATGGAAACCAAAAAAGAGCAGAATTAGCTATACTTAGACAAAATAGATTTCAAGACAAAAACTATAAAAAGAACAAAGAAGGTCATTATATAATGATAAAGAGATCAATTCAGGAAGGGAACATAACAAATATGTGTGTGTATATATATACAACTCTAGAGCACCCAGATATATAAAGCAACTGTTATTAGAGCTAAAATGGCAGATATGCCCCAATACAATAATGTAATAGCTGGAGACTTCCACACTCAATTTAACATTGGACTGATCATCTAGACAGAAAATCAACAAAGAAACATCAAACTTAATCTGCCATAGACTAAATGAACCTTGGATATTTACAGAACATTATCTCCACCAGCTGCAGAATACACATTCTTCTTCTAAGCACATAGATTCTCAAAGATAGACCATATGTTAGGCCACAAAGTACATCTGTAAAAATTCAAAACAATTGGAATTATATCAAGTATCTTCTTTGACCACAATAGAATAAAACTAAATATCAGTAACAAGAGGTATTTTGGAAACTATACAAACACATAGAAATTAAACAACAGGCTTCTGAATGACCGGTGTGTCAATAAAGAAATTAAGAAGGAAATTTAAAAAATTTCTTGAAACAAATGATAGTGAAAACACAACATGTAAAACCTTATGAAATATAGCAAAAGCAGTCTTAAGAGGAAAATTTATGGCTATAAGTGCCCACATCAAGAAAGTAGAAAAATTTCAAATAAACAATCTAACAACACATCTTAAAGAGCTAGAGAAGCAAGAGCAAACCAAACCCAAAGTTAGTAGAAGAAGTAATAAAGATCAGAGCAGAAATAAAATAAATGGAAACAAAGAAAACAATACAAAATATCAATGAAACATAAAGCTTGTATCTTGAAAACATAAATAAAATTGGCAGAACTTTAGCCAGACTAATGAAGCAAAAAAGAGAGAAATTGGAATAAATAAAATCAGAGATGAAAAATGAGTCATTATAACTGGTGCTTCAGAAATTCAAAGGATCACTAGAGGCTACTATGAGCAACTATATACCAATAAATTGGAAAACCTAAAATAAGTGGGTAAGTTCATAGACACATATATCCTACTAGATTGAACCACAAAGAAATTCAAAACCTGAACAGGCCAATTACAAGTACCAAGATCAAAGAGGTAATAAAAAGTCTCTGAGAAAAAAATCCAGTACCCACTGACTTCACTGCTAAATTCTATCAAACATTTAAAGAAGAATTAACACCAGTCCTACTCAAACTATTCTGAAAAATTAGGAGGAGATAATACTTCCAAACTCATTATGTGAGTTGCAGGATACAAAATCAATATAAAAATCCATAGTATTTCTATATGTCAACAGTGAGCAATCTGAAAAAGAAATCCAGAAAATAATCCCATTAACAATAGTTGCAAATAAAATAAAATACCTAGGAATTAACCGAGGAAGTGAAAGATCTCTACAATGAAAACCATAAAACACTGATGCAAGAAATTGAAGAGAACATTAAAAAATTGAAGTATATTCCATGTTCATGGATTGGAAAAAATCAATATTATTAAAATGTCCATACTACCTAAAGCAATCCATGGATTTGATGCAATCCCTATCAAAATAACTAATGGAAATCTTCACAGACATAGAAAAAACTATCCTAAAATTTATGTGGAACCACAAAAGACCCAGAATAGCCAAAGCAATCATGAGGAAAAGAAAAAAAAAAAAAAAAAAAAACTGGAGGAATCACATTACCTGACTATAAATTATACTTCAGAGCTATAGTAATAAAAACAGTAAAGTACTGGCATAAAAACAGACAGATAGAGCAATGGAACAGAAAAGAGAACCCAGAAACAAACTTAAACATCTACACTGAATTCATTTTTTGACAAAGAGTCCAAGAACATACATTGATGAAAGGAGAGCCTCTTCCATAAATGGTGCTGGGAAAGCTGGACCTCCATATGCAGAAGAATGGAACTAGACCTCTATCTCACACCATATACAGCAATCAAATAAAAATGGATTAAATGCTTAAATCTGAGACTTCAAACTACGAAACTACTAAGATAAAATATTGAGAAAAATTTCCAGGACATTAGAACAGGCAAAGATTTCTTGTGGAATATCCCACAAACACAGACAATGAAACAAAAAATGGACAAATGGGATCATATCAAATTAAAATGTTTCTGCACAGCAAAGAAAACAATCAACCAGGTGAAATGACATCCTACAGAATGGGGGAAAGTACGTGCAAACCCTGCATCAGACAAAGGATTAATAATCAGAACATATAAGGAGCTCAAACAACTCCATAGGAAAAAAATCTGATAATACACCTTAAAAGTGGGCAAAAGATTTCAGTAGACATTTCTCAAAAGAAGAGGTATAATTACCAAACAGATACATGAAAAGGTGCTCAACGTCACTGGTCATCAGAGAAATGCAAATCAAAACTACAATGAGATATCGTCTCACCCCAGTTAAAATGGTTTTTATCTAAAAGACATTCAATAACAAATGCTGGCAAGGATATGGAGAAAAGGGAACACTATTGGTGGGAATGTAAATTAGTACAACCCCTATGGAGAACAGTTTGATGATTCCTAAAAAAAAAAAAAAAAAAAAAAAAAAAAAAAAAAA
>NW_012104798.1:232955-245046 GCF_000951045.1 Mandrillus leucophaeus
TTAAGTGAAATAAGCCAGGCACAGAAAGACAAACTTCGAATGTTCACACATAATTGTGGGAGTTAAAAATTAAAACAATTTAACTCATGAAGATACAGAATAGAATAATGCTTACAAGAGTCCAAGAAGGGTACTGGGGCTGGGGAGAATAGGGGATGGTTAATAGATACAATAATATCATTCTATAGAGTGAATAAGGTCTAGTATTTGATAGCACAACAGGGTGGCTACAGTCAACACTAATTTGTACATTTTGAAATGACTAAGAACGTAATTGAATTGTACATAACACAAAGAAAGGATAAAAGCTTGCGGTTAGAGATATCTCATTTACCCTAATGTGATTATTTCATACCACATGCCTGCATACATATCTCATGTATTCCATATATATAATGTACTTACAAAAGAGATGCCATTTCTCAATGTGGTCACAATTGACTCATACATACTTCAACATTTGGTGAAAATTTGGCAACACTTCATCAATTCATCACCAGAAGTCATTAGGGATTCTTTTTAGATTTCAGTTACACCATCAAATCCCTTTAATTTAATTCTGCACAATTATGCACATATTAATTGAACATTTACTAAATGTTATGCTTTGGGCAAGTTGCTGTTAGATATGATGGAAATATTTTGAGGACAAGGACAAGCGGACTAGAATTCTGTTTCTGGTTATTTCTCTTATCTTTTAAGTGATTGAGAATGTATTACTTCTTTGACACCAGATTTTTAATCTTGTGACAGGAATATGAATCTCAATCACATAGAAGGTTATTTAACAATAACAGGAGTGGTATAGTGTTTGGTATCTTGTTGCTTCTCAACAAACATTAAACTTCTGATTCACTTAAATGAAGTGCCCCTTTTCACCATGTCACCATTTATACAGCAGAAGAAGGAAGCACGAAGGACTCCTTTAGAAGGCAGGTGCCAGCTACAAACAATGGGACTCTAGGTTATTTTCCAGATGTCCTTATTTTAACAGCATTATTATGTGTTGTATTTTTAGGGGAGAATGTGTGCCAGGGCAGTATTATAATTCAGTTTCAATTACAGTAACTGTTATGCATTGTAGGCTAGCCAAAAGTTGGCAGGTAGCCTGTGCACAAGCCCTGGACTTAATAGGAGTAATGGCTTTGCAAGCCCACTTCAGCTCCTCATTACTGTCTCCTTCTGATTTAGTGGCGGCCTTCTCCTCTGAGGTTGGGTGTTGATACCATCTCCTCAGCTGGCTCAGGTTTCTGGGAAGATGTTCATTCTGCCTTAGAACTGCCAGAAATCTATTTCTTATATTTTCTGTTAAGTACAGTGGAACAAAACATAGTTCCTCATTTCCATTCTTCCTTCCTTTCCCTTCCCTTCCCTTCCCTTCCCTTCCCTTCCCTTCCCTTCCCTTTCCTTGGTTCCTTCCTTTCTCCTTTCTTCCTTCCCTCCCTCTTTTTCTCTTTCCCTCCTTTTCTTCCTCCCTCCTTCCTTTCCTTTCCTTTCCCCTTCCTTCCTTCCTCTTCCTTCCTTCCTCTTCCTTCCTTCCCTCCTTCCTTTCTTCCCTCTTCCTTCCTTCCCTCCTTCCTTTCTTCCCTCTGTCCCTTCCTCCCTCCCTCCATCCTTTCTTCCTTCCTTCCTTTCTCCTTTCTTCCTTCCCTTCCTTCCTTTCTTTTCCTCCTTCCCTCCTTTTCTCCCTGCCTCCTTCCTTCCTCCCCCTCCCTTCCATTCTTCCCTTTGTCCCTCCCTCCCTCACTCCCTCCTTCCTTCCTTCCTTCCTTCCCTCCCTCCCTCTGTCCCTCCCTCCCTCCTTCCTTTCTTCCTTCCTTTCTCCTTTCTTCCTTCCCTTCTTCTTTTTTCCCTTCCCTCCTTTTCTTCCTCCCTCCTTCCTTTCCTTCCTTCCTTCTCTCCTTCCTTTCTTCCCTCTGTCCCTTCCTCCCTCCCTCTATCCTTTCTTCCTTCCTTCCTTTCTCATTTCTTCCTTCCCTTCCTTCCCTTCTTCTTTTTCTCCTTCCCACCTTTTCTCCCTCCCTCCCTCCCTTCCTTCCTTCCTTCCCTCTGTCCTTCCTTCCTCCTTTCCTTCTTTTCTTCCTTTCCTTCCTCTTTTTTCCTTATCTCCTTTTCTCCCCTCCTTCTCCCTTCCCTTCCCTTCTTTTCCCTTTCTTTCCCTTCTCTCCCTTCCTTTTCTTTCTCCCCTCCCTCGCCACTTCTCCCACTCCCTCCCTCCTGCCTTCCTTCTTCCTTCTCTCTCTTCACATTCTTCCTTCCCTTCCTCCTCCCTTCTTTCTGCCTTCATTTTCTTCTTCCTCATTCTCCTGTTCTTTTTATTCTTCTCCCTTCTTCTCCCTCTTCCTCCTCCTCCTACCCCTCCATCTTCCATGTTGTATTGCTACTTGCTTAATGAATCCTTTTGCCAAAAGCCCTGTTCATCTTGTCTACAGTTTAATATTTTATTCCATTTTTCTTACTAGTTCTATCTTGTAGCACACTTAGAAGTCTTATCTATTACCTGTATTTACATCCTCCCAATGTTTGTAGATTCTTACACTCACTGGTTGTCACTTAGCCACGTAATAGGCATTTATCTCCTTTAATCTAGCCTCATAAATCAAACTTTTCTTTTCCCTACTCATCTTTTTATCATTCTCTAAATGGTTTTTAATTTGTCTGTGTCTTTCTGGAATGGAAGTGCCTCAAACTAAATGTAGGATTCAAGGCTGAAACCTTGCTGACTGCATGTTGCCATTCTTTCATTCTGAACAAACATTTCATAATAAATAACTATAGTATGCCTCTTTGTCTTGCCAGTTCATTACTTTGCAAATATAAGCAGAATAAGTTCTTACTGAGGTCTTTTGAAGTAGATGAAAAAAATGCATTTTTTCCAGAACTCAGGAGGCCAAAGGCCAAAGTTTAAACTCAGATTTACCACAATTCATGACCTTCCAGCTTAAATTCTGTATGACTAACTTGCCTCTTTTTTTTTTTTTTTTTTTTTTTTTTTTTTTTTTTGAGACAAAGTCTCGCTCTGTTGCCCAGGCTAGAGTACAGTGGCACCATCTCAGTTCGTTGCAATCTCGGTCGAGTTCAAGCAATTTTCCTGCCTCAGCCTCCAGAGTATCTGGGATTACAGGCACACACCACCATGCCCAGCTAATTTTTGTCTCTTTATTACAGACAGGGCTTCACCACATTGGCCAGGCTGGTCTCAAATTCCTGGCCTCAAGTGATCCACCCTCCTTGGCCTCCCAAAGTGCTGAGATTACAGGCATGAGCCACTGCTTCCGGCCTAGGAATCAATACTGTCATATCTCATGTACAGGACCTAGACTGGGGCCAGGCAAGCAAAGCTCACAAGACACTTGCACAATCCTGAGAATGAGCACCACCTTACATTTTGCATCTAAGATGCCTCACTAAAACAATATAGTAGGTATAAAAATGCTTTAAAAAATGCAAACACGTAGACAAATGTAAGATCTCACCATCGTTCTTCACCAGTTCTACCCAACGCAATTTATTAGCAATAGAATGATTATACACTTGGAGCTCACCTATGCCAAACCCTTCTCCATACTTTCCTTGACTCACTCTTTCAAGTTTCTGGGTGCCCGAGTATGCTAGCCTCTACTTAGCCAGGCACCTTCAGGCCAGAACACCTAAATTGGTAAACCATTCAATCACAGAGATTGTTTCCTCATCGTGCCATCAAAATGTAATTATTTAAATGCCTGTTCCCTCCCAACTCTGCTTATCTGCTTCCTTGAAGATAACTTGTTTATCAGATGAAATTGTGTTTGCTGTTGTGTCTGTAATGAAGTACTGATTTAATGCGTAATCCATTTCAGATCACAAATTTACGATTTCAATAAGGTTAACTGTAGAAATGATGCTTTTCTCTCCAAGCGCTCTAATACATGGTTTAGAAAACTTTTCTGATTATGAACTACAGTAAGAAGTGCATTTTTTATCATAACCAGGAACATACAGAAAAACACAGATATAACTGAAAAGGATTTCACAAAGTAATGCCTTTTCTACTTGCTAAACACTCACCGATTCTATCCTGTTCTTTTTTATTCCGTACTGCTAATCATGAACTCATCAAGTTGATTTTGCTATCCATTAGTGGAACACAACCAGTTTTGAAAAACAAAAACAAACCCTAAAGGATTCTGTTTTAGTGGAACTTAGCTGATTGTTGTGGAAAAGTTTTTGACTGATGTATGTGTGGATCTGTGTGCGTGTCTTGTGTGCATCTGTGTAGGGTGGTCAGGAGAATATATTGGATGGACTTGACTATAGGTAGAAAGAAGTTCACCTTCACAAAGGGAGGACTATCCAGTGTGCATACATATTTCACAGGCTACTAGGTGATTCAAATTTCTGAGGAATTCAGCAAGATGTCATGGGCCTAGACATGTATAAAAGTGGAACATCCAGGAGAAGGCAGCCTCCAGAGATGCAGAGTGGCGGTGGCATTAGAAGAGTTTCTAAGAAAAGTATCCCGGTAATTGTGAGGCAGGTACTAGGAGTAAACTATGGATTTAGACATTAGGGGAAAACTAGTTATAAGAACTGCAGCATAAGTTCACAAAAGGCTGCAGGCAAGGTTCACTTCATGTATAGCATGTGTCTGTTGATTTGTTATTCCTTAAGTCTATTCTGACTGCAGATATGATTTGTCCAAGTACCTGTCAATTGCAACCAAATGATCAAAGCTGTAAGCAAAGCCAGCATGATCAAGCAGTGCCTGGTAGACCCTGGGAAGCAGACAGGTCTTGGATCCCTTTAGATTTATATTTTCCATTTTCCTCTGCCTGTGAATAGAACGGGCCCTAAGTACCTGGCTAGAATTTGTACCTCCTTGAATGTATTTTAGCATATTTTTCTCCAACTTATTTCATAAGTTCTCTCTTTAAATTGCCCTGATAGATCATTAGCTTAGAGTTGTTCCTCATTCTTCACAGGTGTGTACAACCATTATCAATTCAGTAAAATTGTAGCATTTAAAATTTTTAACAGGAGGGATAATGTTGAGTTTTTTTTCACAGCTTGTTTATAGCCTAAATATAATTCCCTTTCAAACAGTTTCTCATTGAAAGACTCTTCATGTTTCTAATGCCCAAGAAAAATATAAACCCACGAGGGTGTTTACTAACCTTGTAAAATTGCAGGATTACACTCATGAAGAGAAAAATAAGCTTTTCTTCATGCTCATCCTCTTTAACAAATGAATCCTAAGTTCATGTATAAACTTGCAATTAATAAGACACATACCAAAAAGCACTCCAAAAACCCCAGGATTTTAGGAAGAAAAAAACACAAGTAGTGTGTCATTTTCACTTCCACTATTTGCTGGTACAGTAGTGGCACAGTACTTATATACACAATGCATAACTCTCAAAAAGTATAAAAGCAAATAACTGATAAAATATATAGAAAAATGACCTTTTCAAAATCCCATTTCAAACATTCAAAGTCAGTGGCTTACGTGAATAGTGAATCTATGATACCTTTTCCAAATAGAGTAGAACTGTAGAAGTTCTTTCTACCTTGAGTAGCAAGAAATTAATTATTAGGATTGCTTTGACTCACAATGATGCTGTGAACTTCCAATTATTCCAGATAATGTAAGCAAGGATTGTACATAATTGAAATTTAATGATAACACAAAAGGTTTATTCTAACCATTAATTTCAATCTTTTTCCCTAGCAAACCTTTACATGAGCTAATGAGAATAGCTGAGTTGCTTGTGTGTCATTTTACCCGCCTTTTTTAAAATGTCTCCGTCTTTGGTAAAGCTGTTTACAAGAAGTAAAGCAATGATCATCAAAATGTGATTTGAAGAGGTTTGGAAAGTTTGAGCCTGAGGGCAACCAGGTGTCAGCTAGAGCAGGCAGGGAAGGATGATTTATAAATCGGATTTAAAGACAGTTCCTGTATTAGTCTGTTTTCACGCTGCTGGTAAAGACATATCCCAGACTGGGCAATTTACAAAATAAAGAGGTTTATTGGACTTACAGCTCCACATGGCTGGGGAGGCCTCACAATCATGGTGGAAGGTAAAAGACACGTCTCACATGGCAGCAGATGAGAAGAGAGCTTGTGCAGGAAGAGTCCCGTTTTTAAAACCATCAAATCTCCTGGGACTTACTCACTATCATGAGAAAAGCATGGGAAGAACCTTCTCCCATGATTCAATTACCTCCTACCGGGTTCCTCCCACAACACGTGGGAATTGAAGATGAGATTTGGGTGAGGGCACAGCCAAACCATATCAGTTCTCAAAAGAGGATCTCCAAAATGTTTCCGCAAGGACAGCACCATTGTAACCATAATATAGCTTCTCAATGATTTCTCGGTAAATATGCACACTTTCTATTCTTTATAGTCACACATTGTCACCTTATATGTATAATAGGAGTTAGTGTTTGCTTGTTTACCAGGTTGTCAACATTGTTAACAAACAACTCCTCGAAAAATCCTTGGTTTATTTAAATAGATATTTGCTCATTTGATTTCCTCCATAAATTGTTACCTTTTATTCTCAAAATAGAGACCAATGTAGAAATGATTAAAGATGTTTTTTGGACACAAAATAGTAAGCATATTTTAACAATTTCATATTAGTTAATAAAAATGATTTGTATGTTCATTAATCAAAATGTGCTGATTGACTTTATGTTAAAATCATTAAGGATTTAAAATATGAAAAGGGGATAGTTGGCATGTAAGTTGAGAGTCTGATCAAATCCAGGATACTATAAAAACTATTTGAAATACCTGATACTCCATACCAGATGCCAAGTTTTCCCTTTGCTAATGACAAGCATTTATATCCCACAGGAACACTAAATCATCTTGTAAGTATCTCTTGAATGGCTACCTAAGAAATGTGAAGGCCAGAGCAGCTCATAAGAACAAACTGATGTTATCTTTGAGAATACCATGCCGGGCATTTAAGGGTACCTAAAGAAATGGAATATATATTACAAAACCCTAAGCCAGTTATTCCCAGCACAGAAGCTGACTTCTGTAAACTTGGTTTAATAATGGGGCAGGCTGTATCAGTCAGTAGGGTGGTAGTAAGTCAATAATTATTTCAAGACAATGAATTTCAATGTTCAATACAGTAAACAGTTAATATAGAAAAAAAAAAAAAAACAGGAGGAAGGAGCATCATTTAGCACATTGATGATTCGCTGGATTGTCCTGGAATGTTCTGCGTTGTCTTAAAATAACTCTGGATTTTCCACTTCAACTAGCTAGCTATTTTGTGGTTAAGCTTCTGTACTTGCTATCAAACTGACTCTCAACATAGGTTTCACACATTAGTGCCAACCAGCTTCAAGTTCCCAGGTTGCCAGTGGTCTCACTTTTCATGCACAAAGGTGACAAATGAAAATCTGTTATACCATGGTGTTAATGATGAAAGTTTTCTACCATTTGAGTTATTTTCAGGACACCTGGACTGCTTAATGTGAAAAATTAAATCTTTAATGGTTGAATTCTAGGCATGGTGACTTTTGTTGGAGGTTTATGCTTTTGACTTAGATCTTCCTTTACCCTCCAGATAGCATGCCATTCATTTTTTTCTTTTCTTTTTTTTTTTCTTTTCCATTCCTCCTTCATTTACTGCAACATTTACTGATCAACTAATGTATTTCAAGCACACGGATAAATAGTGAGGAGAGAAACATAGATCAGATATGGCCCCTCCTCCCCAGGATCCATAGTTTTATACAGGACATAGTATGTCAACCTGCTCATAAATCTTGAAAGGATCATAGTTGAACATAGGCACAAAACAGAAAGAAGAAGGGGTTAATCTTGTCTTTGGAAGATGGACTCATGAAAGACTCCACCCAAGTGGAAGGATTTAAGCTTATTCTTAAATAATGGATAAGAACTTCTCAGAAGGAAAGGAAGTAGTTGGAGGAATCACCCTGGTATGTGGGTTATAGCAGTAGTTTCTCATGACCTGAACACAGAGTGTGAGCACAGGCTGTCAGGAGATGAGGATGGAGAGTTCCTTGGGAAGTTGGTAGGGCTTTTGAATGCCTTGCCATGACTTTCGGATTTCATTCTGCAAAATGAAACGTATCAGCAAAATACCACTGAAGATCAAAGCTGGGGAATTACATGTTCCTTTCACTTTGATGACAAGGTATACAGTGGGTAGATCAGAAGGGAAGAGAGGCTTAACAGAATTATGACAAGTCATATGTTGAGTGGATGCCATAACTCAGACATGGCCCTAGATTCTGGGTATACCTTGGGAGCAAAATAGCCATAACACCCACCTTGTACTAATTATGACAATAACAATAGTATTTATTTAATGTCGATTTGGTACTATCTGGGAGCCTGACGTATTTCAAGGACAGTTGACATTTAAATAATGCAGAGGTATGGGCACTGGCACCCCACAGTTGAAAATCTGTGTATAACTTTTAACTGTCCAAAAATTGAGGTATTAATAGCCTACTGTTGACGAGAGGCCTGACTGATTACAGTTGATTAACACATGTGTTGTATATGTATTATATGCTGAATTCTTACAATAAAGCAAGCTAGTAAAAAGAAAATACTAAGAAAATCATAAAGAAGAGAGACTATACTTACCATTTATTAAGTGGAAGTAGATTGCCATAAAGGCTTTCATCTTCGTCATCTTCACATTGAGTAGGCTGAGGAGGTGGAGGAAGAGAAGTTGGTCTTGCTGTCTCAGGGGTGGCAGAGACAGAAAGAATTCTGTGTAAGTTGGTCTGTGGGGCTCTAACCTATGTCATTCAAGGGTCAACTGTATTTCAACTTAACAAGTCTAAGATATTACTACTATCTGTGTTGTATAGGTAATATAACTGAGGCTGAGAGATGGTATTTACCCAAAGCTGTGTAGCCAGTGATGTATCCAGTTAGGATTTGTGTCCAGGCAGTATTTCACTGTGATCTACCTTGAGGAAGTGAATAGATCATAAGATCAGCTATAACTATAGTAGAAACATAGCCAGACCAGAGCAGCTATTGCAGCAGGAAGCAGGAAAAATAAAAATAAAACTATAAATACAAGAAGAATCTGTTCTAAAAGAAATGGAACCTCAAGCTATAGTGTTAAGGTCCCAAATATGGTACTCTTCATCGTTTTCTAGATAGTTCTGTCTGCCTTATACACATCAGTGGATGAAGCCAGCTATTCAACATATAGTCTAACCATACTAGGTAGCCAGAGTTTAGAATTGGCATTTTCTGGCCATTCTCCTTTCCTTGTTACCATGACTTGTTAATAGACAGCTTATACTCTAGGACTTTACATCTTACTATTGGCTTCTGTGCATTCAGTGGCCAAATGTCCAGTAGTTCTATGCTGAGCCTCCCCCCAGATATAGTTTGAAAAATGCATGAGATAAAAAAAATATCCTTCAGCCTCCCACAACCACGGAACACCTAGCATGCCACTCAGCAGTTAGAGCAGAAACCTGTTGTGGTAGACAGAATTCTAAAATAGTCCTCAAGATTGCACACCTAAAATGACCCTGATGTACACACCCTATATAATCCCTTTACTTTGAGTGTGAGTTGGATTTGTGACTATGATAGGATATCACTACCACAATTTTGGTACCCTATATGGGTGAAAAGATTTTATAGCCATAACTAAGGTTCTAATCAGTTGACTTTGAGTTAATCCAAAGGGACACAATCCCAAGTGAGCCTGACCTAATCAGCCAAGCCCTGAAAAGAGGTCAGAGAAATTTGAAGCATGGAAGAAAGACATTTCGTGCTAGCATTGAAAGAGCATCCTACCACATTTCAGACAGAACATGGCACCAAGAGCAATGTCTAGGAGATGAGAATGGTCCCTGTCCAACAGCTAGCAAGAAAACAGTGTAACTCAGTCATAAAACTACAAGGAAATGAATCCTTTCAATAAACTGTGATCTTAGAAGAGGACACAGAGGTTCAGGTATGATCACGGCCCAAGCCTACCACCTTGATTTAAGCCTGAACAGAACACTCTGCTAACCCATACCCAGACTCCTTATCCACAGAAACTGTGAAATAATAAATCTGTGTTGTTCTAAGTCACTCTGTTTGTGATTATGTGCTATGTAGCAGTAGAAACTAGCAAACAATATCAAAGTGCAGACAGGTGCCACCCTGAGTTATCAAACCAGCAGGTCATGATTGACTGGCTTGTTTTGATGACCCTTCAAAAGAGTTTTAGTCTGCTCATGGCTCTGTGCATAATAAATTTAACATAGCGTTGCCCTCAGTTATCCATAAAAACTAATCTTTAATTCTTTGAGGCCACTGTGTATTATTTAATAGGTTACATTTACATTGCATTGAGGATAATTTTTCTTTTCATTGTGGTCCTACTAATGGCATGTCCTGTGTGTTTTTCAAATAAGATATATACTTAATTAGTATTCATAATTCAATTCTAGTATAACTTGGTTATCATAGGTATTTTATATGAAGTATTTCTGTTTAAAATCAAAGTTATTAACAAGTGATTCAGTTAGAATTGTTAGTAATTAAACTACAGCATATAAGCATGAATAATTGTCAAGGAGATTGTTGTACATTGCTTTTTACATTTTATGTTTCTTTGGTACAATAAAATAATAGAATAAAAAATTATTTATACTCTTACAGTGAGGAAGTACAACATGTCAGCTGTAATGAGGAATAATTTGTTGGAGGAGACAATATTTGGAATGATATTTGGCTAAATATATATTCACAACTAAGATTTTTATTAAGCAGAGCTAAAAATCTGTTGAAATTACCCCTGGGTTTAATGATCACATAAATAATCCTGTTTCAATTATTTGCGTCTTACATGGGTTCATAATAAATGAATTATGCATCAGACAACTTTGTGTCTTTTGTTACTTTTATAGTATTGATTTAGATAAAGATTAGCCCCAGGGAGTAATGGGAAAGGGCTCCATGTGGCTGCTGCTTGGCTTTTTATTAGATCTCAAACTGAAATATCTACTTTATCTAAATCAGCTTCACACTTCTGAACATTTGTATCCATCAATTCTATTTACTTCACTTAGCCTGGCTATTAAGATGGCTGCACATCAGTTCTGCCCTTCACTTAAGTGATTACATTTGGAGCTGAAAGAGGGATTCTCCAGGGACAGATCAAAGATGGGAGCTAGGTTATGAAGCAATGCAGAAAACTGTGGGATGCTTCACAGCCCTCTATCTGTACTAAAGTTTGTATCTAAAGTTCACTGATGAGAGAAAGTTGTCATGAATGCAGGAAATGAATCACCTGAATAAAAACAAAAAAACATTTCAATATGGAGTAGAAACTTGTGTCTATTCCCAATCTGTTTAAAATGCCTTACTTTTATTCGAAGAAAAAACTTTATGGAGAAGTCTGAGAAACCGAAGGAACCCCCGTCTATTCTTATCCCTGTCAAGTTTGTAAAATGTGTGACTCTCAGCTAGTTTTGATGAGCTGGGAGAATGTGTTCCTTACATGGGTGAGGGTGTTTGAGCAGATTAATGCAGTGTTTCTCACAGTGTGGTCCAGAGAAATCCTGCATTAGAATCATTAGAACTTTTGACAAAAATGGAGATCCAGGGTTTCTACCTAAGACCTATGAAATTAGAATCTCTGGGAAAGGTCTGAGGATTCCTTTTTAGGGAGATTTGTAGTTAATGCTGATGCACATAACACTTTGAGCACCACGAGTCAATATGTATGTATAACAGCTTAGTTCTCTGTTCTCTTTCGCCAGTGCTGGCCACTCTTGCTACCAATTCCTTTCCTCCCATTTGTCTTCAGCCCTTTAAGAATGCGGTAATGTACAGCTCAAATGAGTTTTTTGAGTCACTGTCTATTGTTCCTCCATTTAACTACCTTTACCCACTGAGCAGTTTGTGTTTGCTATTCATTCTTAGGACAAGGATGGGTGGTAAAGTCTGGGTGTGGTGTTGATCCTTCATTGAGGATATTGTCTAGTCATGGAACTAGACCAAACAAGACTAGACTAGTCTAGAACTAGCTAGCGTGTGATTCATGGATCATGGGGCTGATGAGACTTATGAAGCAAATATGCCCTTGAAGGT
>NW_012104798.1:246236-264014 GCF_000951045.1 Mandrillus leucophaeus
AAAAAGAAAAAAGAAAGACATTTCTCATGTAATGCCTTTGCCTTCTGCTCGTTTTCTTTCAGTTCATTTTGAGGGGCCAAATTTGCTTTCTATTCACTCAGTCATAAGATTCAGCCAGGCTTCTCTTGGATCAAGTAACTGCCAAAGGAAGAGAGTAAGTTAGAGGCAGGTCGCTGATGCTGATTTTGCGCACCAGAATGGGAGACGGTCTGAAAAATGAGGGGCAGAAACTTCCCAGGAACACCTGGGCAAGTGATTTGAGACAGGCTTTGACTGTTCTTTCCGGCTCTGGGTAAATTCTCTGGCAAGGCTGGGTGTGGTGGCTCATACCAGTAGTCCCAGCACTTTGGGAGGCAGAGGTGGACAGATCACATGAGGTCAGGAGTTCAAGACCAGCGTAGCCCTAGAGATAGTGAAACCCCATCTCTACCAAAATTACAAAAATTAGCTGGTTGTGGTGATGTGCGCCTGTACTCCCAGCTACTCGGGAGGCTGAGACAGGAGAATTGCTTGAACCTGGGAGGCCGCGGAAGTTGCAGTGAGCTGAGATCGGGCCACTGCATTCCATCCTAGGAGAAAAAGCAAGGCCTTGTCTAAAAAAAAGAAAAGAAAAAGAAAGAAATCTCTGGCAACACTAGTTTTCTTCTCCATTGGTCATGTAATATGTAATATACATTGCCTTTGCTATGAAAAAAAAAAATACCACCTAATATCTACATTGTACGAGCCCAACGTGGTCTCTATAAAGCTGACCTTGGTTCTATTCCCCTACCTTCCACTACCATTAAAGCCTGTCAGCTTTCCCTGATCTCATGGTACTTTCCATACTTTCCTAAAGGCTTTTACCAGGTGCTACTTCAAATTTCAGGTGTTTTCAATGGCATCTAAAATATTATCTCTTGATCTCTGGAGTCAGACTTGGGTTTTAATCCTGAGCTGGATATTTCCTGGTATAATCCAATGAGGCCTCCATTCCTTAACTTCCCCTTGCAAAATGGAGATAGTATTAGTAGCTACCTCCTATGGTTTACAGAGGATACAGTGGAATAATCCATATAAAGTACTCAGTATGCTAGTCTGTCAAATAGTGATTATTCTACACACATGAGCTATTATCTAAATTTTGTTTTTAATAGATTTTAAGCAGTGAAGACTAAGGATTTTTAAAAATTTTTAAATTTTGTGGGTATATAGATATATTTATGGGCTACAAGTGATGTTTTGTACAGATATGCAATGCTTAACAATCAGCTCATGGAAAAACAGGTATTCATCTTTTTATTACTTATATTGGCTTATATAGTACCTGGACCACACCTTTAACGACTGAATGGAAGATGAACAATCAGAAACAAACTGAATGAAAGCTAGGTTTTGAGAAGGCCAACCACTGTGGTGAAAACGTAGAGAAAGTTTGCCCCCTTTCTCCTCCTCTCTTTAATGCCTTCCCAGCCTGGAATCTAGAAAGACATAACGTGCCAAAATCCCTTTGTTCCCTGCCTCAGTTCATCAAAGGGCAGACTCATCTTTCATTTTCTAAAAAACATTATTTTTGTTCCAAAAGCCATATTGCTGGAATCAAAGCAGAAATGGGTTCATTACTGTGAGTAACTGGTGATTTTGAATAAACTGCACTTGAGGGATATGCTCTGAAGTACAAAAGTAAGAGTGTCTCTAATTAAGCACGTTCATTTTTCTGGGGACAGGTAAGAGATAACCTTCATGCAGCAGTAGAGCCTGAGCTGATGGACTCCCCAACATTGTTTTGAAGGAACTTCTTTAAACGGAAGCACCTGAAACAGCCTCACACCCTCCTCAGTTACGTGAGAATGCATTGCAGAGAAGAAAATGTTGGCAAACTCACAAACAGTATCCCTTTTCTCTCACTACCACTTCATACTTATCTGCTACACACACACAAACACACACACACACACACACACGACAGGGGCACAGACCTTTCTTGTATCTAATATTAATGCAGAAAGGGCGAGAAATCTTTTAAAAAGTCACAATTGAGTGTTGGGTTACTTATGCCGGTGATGTTTGTTTCATTGAATGCTTTGGGTATCCCTGGCCACTGTTACATGAGACACATGGGAAATGTGATGACCATCAGCCCCACTGGCTTCAGATGCTTTGGGACATGGGATAATTGACTAGTCCTTCACAAACCTTTGTTTCCTCATCCATAAGATGGAAATATAAACCCCTCTCTTCCTCAAAGAGGGGTTTTAAGAATGGACGAGTCTATGTGTTAGGCCCACTGCTTGAAAACATATGTGCTCCACGAAGATTAAGTATCATTTACAAATATTATTGCACCTAATCCTCACAACACTTCCCTGAAGGAGGGATATTAGCCTCATTTTGATGACCAGCAAACCGAAGTATAGCGAGTTCAAGCAATCCAAATGAGGACAAAGATTTGGAGCCAGTATTTAGGTTTCCTCTTTCTGTTGGACACTCTTAATATTTCTCATTTAAAAGGGAATTCAAGGCCCTACAGGAAGAAAATATATTGGATTAATATTTTAGTTTGAATCCTCGCTGCGACTTGAAGGTAAGAGTTGCATATATAGTTAAGTAACTTTACTTATTTAGATTGCAGTGTTCTTTTAGCTGAAAATGAAGGGATGCGAGTGGATGCTATCCAAGGTACTTATCATCCATACCAGCGATTTTAAGATATTTTGGGCAGGGCAATCTTCTTGGCTGCCTTCCTTGTATTGCTTTCATTGTTCACATGGGCAGGAACCACAAATCATACTCACATTAAATGCTGAAGACATAGCACAGCCAATATGTTTGAGCATGCAGTGCTCTTGGCTCACCTTTAAAAGAAGCAGTAGGAATAGGACTTCCTAAGAAAAAAAAAAAAAAGCACGGAAATCTCTCAGGGTCCACAGGCAGAGGAGGCACTCTGGTAACAGGAAATTGGGTTCTGCCAGATCAGGGAGAGAGCAGGTAGCTTTTTAGGTGAGAATATCAATCAGATTATTCATTCAACAACCACTCACTCCCTCTTATTCATCGCGCACCACTCTGCAATTGAGGATATTATATTGAACAAGACAGACAAAATCTCTACCTTCATAGGTAGGAGTTTATATTGTAACAATTCTGGCAGGAGACACTTAATAAACAAACATACATGCCAGGTGGTGACAATGCTTTGGAGGAAAATAACACTGGTTCAGAGGGTAGTGACTCCAGGGCCAGGTGAGGGAGGTTTTTCCATATAGTGTGATTAGAAAGAGCCTCTCTGTGATAGGAATTTTGGAACTAAGACCTAAGTCAAGTCACTTATTCATGGGAAGATATGGGGATAAACACTGCAAGAGAGGGAAATGCAAGGACAAAGGCCTGAGCTAATGAGGTAAAAATTTAAAAAGAAAAACCCTCAGGCCTTGGGAAGCACAACATAACAGCAAAGGAACCCGTAATTGTGACATCCAGACTGAGTAGAAGGACTCTCACTCTGATGCTCTTCAACAGTTCCTGCCGGCTGGGCATGGTAGCTCATGCCTATAATCCCAGCATTCTGGGGGTCTGAGGCAGGCAGATCACCTGAGCTCGGGAGTTCAAGACCAGCCTGGCCAACATGGAGAAACCCTGTCTCTACTAAAAATACAAAATTAGCTGGGCGTGGTGGCATGCGCCTGTAATCCCAGCTACTCAGGAGGCTGAGGCAGGAGAATTGCTTGAACCCGGGAGGCGGAGGTTGCAGTGAGCTGAGATTGTGCCATTGCACTCCAGCCTGGGCAACAAGAGCGAAACACTGTCTCAAAAAAAAAAAAAAAAAAAAAAAAAAGAAAAGAAAAAAAAAGTTCCTGCCTACATATGTTTCTCAGCCTCAAGTCATGAACTTTAAATGTGAACACAAAGGGCTTGACTACGGACATTCATAGATAAGGCAAGCTGAAGGGCTCTGCAGAGTTCACTGTACTAGAAAAACAGAACTCCCTTTCGAGTTCCAAGGTGGGGTGTGTTTAAGTAATATTAATCCTGTGAATGAGGAGGAAGAAAGATCCTTGAGTTTAATTAACTACTAGTTTGGATGCTTTTCATGTTCCAAAGTTACTGGAATTAGTGGATAAAACAGTATGTCAGCCAGATGTGGTAGCTCATGCTTGTAGTCCCAGAACTTTGGGAGGCCGAAACAGGAAGATCATTTGAGCTCTAGAGGTTAAGTCTGCAGTGAGCTGTGATCACGCCACTGCTCTCAAGCCTGGATTACAGAGCAAAACCCTGTCTCTCTCTTTCAAAAAAAAAAAAAAAAAGAATGTCACAAGACAGTTTGGGGGATCATTTTGGGTGTAACCTTCACCCCTGTGCTGATAAGCACTTGTGCCAATATTTGGATTTTTAATTCATTTAAAGCCCTGTTGGATAATGGGACGAAGTAATTGGTTTTGCATTAAACAAATCAGAATTTGAAGCTTGGTTCCATCATTCACCAGCTGTATGACCTTGAGCCTGCTACTTAGATTCTCTAAGGCTAGTGTTTCACCTGCAAATCATCATCCCTACTTTTAGAATGTCTAGGAAGGAGCAATGCATTAAATCATCTGGTGTGTAGTAATCACCTAATCATTGATGACTTTTATTATCCAGCAAACATCTAGGAAGTAAGAAGTGCCCTCCATGGAGGCACAGTAGGGACTATCTAGATTAGCAAGGCGTGATTTCTGCCCTCTGGCAGCTTACCCTTTAATGGAGAGAATGTATACCCATATGGCTATCATATAATACATCATAAGTAGGAAAAGTACCATAAAAACACACAAAAAAAGAGAGATTTGATCCAATTCTGGTTGAAGTTTCCATGAAAGAGTTTTAAGAACTTGACAGGCAGAGATGGTGTAGAAACGTTTTTCTAAATAGATAGAGCGGTTTGAGCAAAGTCCTGGAAATGGAAAAGCCCAGGATGAGTTTGGGCGAAGGAAGCTGAACTGTCAGGCAGAGTGTATTGACAGGAGTAAGACCACTGAGGTGCAATCCTGAAGGAGGTACCGGATCATGGAGAGACCAGCATGCTCTTCAAAGGAGCTTCAACTTTGTTCTGCAGGCAAATAGGGAACCATGGAAGGTTTCTGATTAAGAGAATGATAAGAGGAGGACTGCACTTCCTCCAGATTGATTCCTCTGGCAACCTAACAAAGTCTGAGCAGAGCATGGAGACACTTGTGAAAAACACGCGAGGTGGTAGTGATTGAGCACTCACTCTTTTCTAAAAGTGTCACTCATTAATTCCCTCTAAAGAGTGATGAGCTAGGTGCTATTATGCCTCTCTTTATGGATGAGGACATTAAGACACAGAGATGTTAAGTAACTTACCTAAGGTCACACAGCTAGTAAGAGATCCCAGTGGTCTGTCCCTGGAGTTCATATTCTGAACTTATACTCCACTGCCTCAAAAATCAACCCCCAGTGAAGGATGCCTTCTATCCCGCTCTGCCTTTGCCTCATCTCTTTTGCACTCTTCGGTCCTCAGCTTGTTCATCTATGAAATAGGAGACTTGAATTGGCTTTCTAAGATGCTTTCCCTCTCTTGTATTTTTTTTTTTTAAATTCTGTATTTCATTGTGGAGCTAATCTATTTGGGCAGTGTTAGGAGGAAAGAGAAAGATGAAATAGTTGTGCAAGAGAGAGACAAAAGCTTCAGCTTTTCTTTTTTATTTTATTTTTATTCTCAAACTTTTCCTGTTTCCAAATTTACTTAAATCATTATTTGTAAAGGATAGAAGGAACACATTAAATACTGTATATATTTTGGTGTATTGAATGGTATGAGGTAGTGCATAGGAGGTAGCTGTTAAACTCAAATACTATGCAAACATGATGAATACTTATTCGTTTACTATTCCCATGCTTCGAAAAGATATGATAGTTACTACTCAAACCAGAATATTAGTTCTCAGTGACTGAGCTTTCGGATAAGGTGACTCATGGGAAAGAAAGTCAACATTGAAGGACTCCGTTAAGCCTCGTTTCAATCTGCACTCAGCTAGTTGGGACAAAATACACATTTGGATTTTCCTTACTGGTCAACAATGTTTCTGAAACAGCTGAATGCAAGTTGTCACTCCACCACTCAGCGTTGTCAGGTTTTTCTCCGTATTTCAAGGTGCGGTGCTCTGCTCCCCGTCTGCAGCGGGAGTCCAGCCCTTGCTTAGGTTCTCTTGTTTCCAAGGCAACTGGCCGGCCCAACAAAGCCACTGGTGGCGGCGGCGCGGGCGCGCGGAGTCCCGGGGCGCAGAGCCATCTCCGCCGCGCCGGGCCTCACGTTTCCTCGGGACGTTCCTGGTGACCTCGTGGGTCCTCGGGTGATCTGAGCGAGACTTGATGCGTGGCTGTCTCTCTGTGCAAGAGTGATAACGAGGAAGCCGATAATTCCGACAGGCCCGACTTTATCCGGCTGCCACTTCTGGCCTCTGCTACAGCAGACAGGATGAATGCATTTTCTCTCTCTCACGCCCTTTTTCTCAGCCTCTCCATCTCCATCTCGCCTCCTTTCCCTTCTCTCTCTCTTCTCTCTCTCTCTCTCTCTCTCTCTCTCTCTCTCTCTCTCATACGCTCTCCTCCTCCCCTTTCTCTAGCAGTAGCCTTCTTAATGTAGTTTAATGGCTTTACAAAGAAAGCCAGGCAGAGGAGCACTTCTCAGTGGCTGTGGTCGGACCATGACCTAGCTGACCATGAACTTGGAAGGGCTTGAAATGATAGCAGTTCTGATCGTCATTGTGCTTTTTGTTAAATTATTGGAACAGTTTGGGCTGATTGAAGCAGGTTTAGAAGGTAAGGGAGTGCTTTTTAGTGACTTCTGAAAATTCTCTGTTTTGCAATGAAAATGTCTTAGATGAATGTAGGAGGCACCTGAAATGAGATCAGAGAAATGTTACTCTGGGATGGACTTGAAGGAAGCCAGGTTTTTCAGGGTAGCAAAGATTAATGAAATAAACTTTTGTAAGTTGCAGTAATGTTTTCACAAGAGGATGTTAAAACTAGGAGAAACACTTTGAATCAAAAATGTGAGAACAAAAACTGAAGTAGTTAAGGGTTTATAACGGATCTACCTGCTTGTTTTGAGAGCATTTAGTCCATAATAATGTTCGGTTATCTAATATCTCCTTTTATTGTATCGGCAAATTTTATTTGGGTATATTGTGAGATCACTCATTTCTTGCTATACAAATGCATTGATCAAATGGAAATAAAGAGACATAATTTCTTCTGGTCTAAGGTTGGAGCCTGAGAATGGCAGGCTTTTCATAAGGTCATCTGGAGAAGTGTTTATAATGTTATCTATTTTACATACTAACAGAGATTCTAAGGGGAAAAGACTCTAACTCATATAACAGACTTTAACATAGATTCCAGGTAGCCAGTTGTTTTTCAAGTATTGCTGTTTATGTTCCTTAGAGGCTCATTCTCCTGTTCTTGTCAATCACCTCTTTGTTTAAACAGTAAATTTTGTATTTGCCCTTATTGTTTCCTAAATTAAATCTTTCTCTGGGAATCTGGGTAAATTTACATTATAATTTTCTAACTATTCAGAACACATTTGAGAGTGTGTCTGCATACAGCCGGTCGTTGTTTCTCTAAAGTTGGCAGAGCAATTTTTGAAAGAAGCTCTAGATGATGTTTGACGTAGTTATGTTTAGATATTTTCCTTGCTTCAAATTTTAAACTTAAGTAAAAAGGAAAATACGTTATAAATGTATTTACATCCACAACTAATCCAGCCCTCCAGAGAATGGCTGCCACAGTGTAACACAAATGAGATTGCATTTACAAATAGCAAACATTAAATTAAAATAAGTGTGTCACTCTGATGTAGGTTACCAGAAACCTACATTTATAACTCATGGGGCGGGGGATGCAGGGTGCAGGAGGCGGGGGATGGTGGAGAGCTGGGTTTGTTTGTTTAATTTTAAAATAAGTTGCAGAATGCTTTTGGCAGCCCTGTCTGATGGAAATATCTGTAGTTCTAGAAAGAGGATAAATTCTAAAATCTAGAAGTGGCCATTGCTCTTTAAAATTGACTTCATGTTGTACACTGTCATGAAACCAGTAACTTGGTTTGGCTTCTCTGTTCATTTGTGTGTGTTATTTTACTTGGCAAATGTGATTGGGACGTCCCATTTCAATGAGCTGGTTTTTATTCTCTGTGAGACTGACAATTCATGGAATAATCTCAGAATTCCTGGCTCTGTTGAGGGACTTGTTTTATCTTATTTCATGGATGTTGTGTGGTCATTCTTTCAGCTCTTGTGTAGAGGGCTTTGACTCTGGATGTGGAGATGACACTTACTCTAGTACTGGTTCTGCTTGTTTCAGGAGCCCCAATATTCACTCTCCCATATGAGAACTTGTGTTTCCTTCCTCTAACAGCTGCTAACCTCTATGAAGTCTTTCATTTTTATTACTTACATTCAAAGTTGTACTGATTTGTATGAACAATTTCTCTCTTGTACTTTATGTTTTCTAATATCAGCATTCTCCAGACCAATCTTGGACTAATACTATGGAGAGAATGCACTATCTCAGAAACTTTAATATAAACTTCATATATGATTTCCAGTGATTGTTAGGAAGTAATTATAAATGGTAAAATGTTGATAACCACATTAAGGAAGAATTATTTAATGCGTGAAAGTTGATAGAGAGAGAGAAAGCAATCATGTTTTTCATCTGAAAGTCTGTATAAGACAAATCTCCAAAGTAAATTTTAGAGTGAGAAGACCTTTAAAACAAGATTTAAGTTGACTACATTCTTTGCTAGCTGGAGATAAAAAACAAATGAATAGATTGATATAGCTAATTGTATATAGTTCAAGTCTGCAGTTCAGAATATGTGTACTCTACAGTTACAGCCTAATTTTAATTAATAAAAGGATAAGCAATGTTTATTATCAAGCTAGCATCTTCATAGTTTTTTTCTGAAACTTTCTTTAAAAAAAAGTGCTGATGTTCATTTCATTCAGATTTGTTTTCACCTAGGAGTTCCTTTCCTCCCGCACCATTTTGCATGTCTGAGTTCAGAAGATAATGATTTATTTCATCTTTCTTATTTCTGTCTGCTCAATTGTCCTATGAAAGAATTTGAATATTAAGTAGAAAATCTTGAACCTAGGTTAAAGCCTTATGAGGATGACTGTGAACTGTTTCCCTAAATCATTAAATCTCGTCATGTAAACTTACAACTGTTTTACAGTATACACGATATTCAGAATGTAGTTTTTCTTTTCTGTGTTATATTTGTAATATGCATATTGTTCTGAAGGGCATATAAAATATGACATTTGCATAATGTAGTTATTTTGCTTTTGTCTATGTATAGAATACATGTACTTCAAAATAAATTGGTAATGTAAAAGTCTAAAATATTTGTATTTGCTTATCTTTGAGTGCTTTGAGTTTTCCTTCATTGTAGAAGATGGGGGATTAGGTCCTTGAGTCTTGGATCCTGTTCTGATCTATATATGATATTCATGAATACATAATACTACACAGAGATCCATGTCGTATGTTTATAACCTGAGAGTTACAGTTATCAGGTAACATTCTTTCTCCTGAGAATATAAAATAGTAGTTGGAGCACAAATGCTTATGCCTCCTCTGCCACTCTCTTACTTTCTCTAACATTGGCTAAGTCACTTTACCTCTCTAGTTTTCTAGTTTTCCAAAATGAGAAAACTGGACTTGATAATCTCCATGGAACATTCAATTTCAAAACTTCAATGGGTGTAACAGGTAATTAAAATTTGAGAATTTATGTAACACATATCATTTACCATAAAATAGATATCAGTGGCCTACTTTAAAATTGACATACAGTATAACCATTAGACTAATCTTTCCTTCTCTTCCATAGTGGGATAATTCATCTTACCTCTGGGAAATATTCATTGTATTGCAAGAGAATAGAGAAATGTCCTTTCCTGTAGCTCTAGAATTTGACATTTGGGGCTGCTATTTCAGGCATCCTCGTGATACAGTTTCTTGAAACTTAGAGTTCCAATAACAAATAAGCACATCATATTATCATTTATTAACTCATTTATTAACTTTTTTGGTATTTCTATTAAAATTTATTACATTTTCTTTGTAAGAAAAGTAATCTTAATGCCAGCTCAGTAGGCATGAAAATAATAGTGAGAAGCAGATTTCTAAGGATAAAACACAATACTAGTGGCCAGGGTTTTAAAGTCAGAGACTCTCTCTACTTAGTGGGGAGTTTAGGGGGCTCCAGAGTTGTGCTGGTTTGGAACACTCCTGAAACTTCACAACAGTAAATTGCCTTTTTTTTTTCAACTATAAAAATGAAAGTGGTTTTCTGTTAATGCATTCTAGGGAGAAATCGAATCAAAATTTTAATGGCAAAGCGATTTCATTATCTCTATATGCAACACTGGGCTGTGAAAATATCTACTTTTCATCTAAATATGTATTAAATTATGCTGAAGCAGTTACTGAATTAAGAAAGAACCATCCTTCTACAACCCTTAATAAAAGCAAAATTTCACAAAGATGCATTAACACACATGACTTGAAAAAAGTCACTTTTATTGGTAATTATCTTTGATAAAAAGACAAAAAGAAATCAACTGGTAATCTAAGTCCTTAGGATAAGGACTAGGCTCTCTTTTGTATTTATTCAACTCATTTTATTTAGCAAATATCTGTAATACTGTAATACAAGCTTTCCCAAGAGACTTAAGCAAGGTATTAGCTGTATATGCAAAGATGGATTTTTAAAACCTGAGTTCTTAATTCTCCCGTGCAGTTGACAGAAGTGAGGAAGTGCTGGATCTGTCAATAAAATGGGCAAACTGAAAAACGTCACTGATGGTATGTTCAGACCATGATGCTTAATAAGGACCAAGGGGCTAGAGATGACTAGGAGGGACTGATTTCCATCTCAAATAGCTTCATTGAGATTCACAGAGTCTTGTTCTAATTTTCCCAGCATTCCGCTTCCCCCAATGCAATGGCATGCCAACGCTTATGTGTTTTGGAGTATCAGAGAAGTCTTTGTAAACTGTAAAGTTTAAGAAACATAAAACTACTTTATATTAGAAAACATAAAGATACAATCTTTTTATACCATCTAGGAATGAAATAAAGGGAATACATATACCATCTTTAGGGTCTCTTATGGTTCATCTTTTCTTATTTCAAGAACATTAATGCCTAAAAGGGGACTACTAGAAGAAGAAGATTTAGTATATTCAGAGATTACACTCAGGGGATCTAAAGTTATTTAAGTTGGATTCTAATCACAGCTTCACTTTTTATTAGTCATGTAATTTTAGACTATTACTTGACTGACATAATCCTAATTTTTAGCTATGAAATGAAACAATTATAAATAATGTTAATATCTTACTTTTTATTATCAACTATATGTCAGACATGTTAAAAAAAGAGTATAGTATAGATATATTATTCGTGTAATAAAGTATAGCATGGCAATATCTTATTTAATCTTCACCATAATCCTTTAAGATAGATAATCACTTCCACTTTAGATATAAGAAAACTTAGACCTATAGAGTCCACTGAATTTGGATCAAGGTTACTCAGCTAGTAAGTCATAAAACTGGAATTCAAACTCAAGCCATCAGACTCCATATCTTATTATATAATTTTCATTTCCTAAGCATTACAACATTATGGGCAATGGATAATAATTTTGCAAAGAGGAGAAAGTGTTAAATCAGGCATTCATTAATGGCTTTCCACAAGCCTTTCTTGGACACATTCTGTGTATGAAATACTCTCAATCACTTATATTATTTAATAAGCATAAGCATGCCTACTGTACTCTTCTAAACACAGTAAAAGAATATTATAAAGTCACTATAAATTAAACAAAATCTTGTAACATGAATACATCAGCATTAAATTTCAGTCAAATCAAGTGTACACTTTAGTTGGGATCTGGGGCAAAATTTGAAAAGAAAATAGACGGAAGTGTTTATTCTCAAACTGAGAGTTGATCTGGTTTGCTTTGGGAGACAAGTAAGATTGCTGGAAATAGATGGGGCAGAGAAGGGCTAGTGATTTTCGAGAAAGGAGGAAATTCAACATAAGATGCTACTGAGAAAAGTAAGACCTTGAACCCAGGATGACTATTATTCATGAAAAGGTCTGAGATGTATGGATTGGGTTGACTGAAGCATGGACGAAGGCAGTAAGATGATCCATATTGGAGTAATATTTTGAAGTAAGTGCATCCAGCAATGAATTAAAGCATAACACAAGCATCAGTTGGGTTTTAGCTTGATGAAGATGGTCATCAACAGAAAACACACACCCCAACCTTTCTCAGCAAGTAAAAAACAAGAAGGAACACTGATGGTTCTAGTTACTGAGAACAAACTACAAGGGAGGGAAAAAAGCTTACCTTGGCTGAGACCCTGTATAAGACAAAGAGGGTGAAAAAAAGTGTTGCCTATGCCTCACCTTGAAATTATCATCTCAACCATGCAAGACTGAAAGTGTTATTTCGATTTTGCAGATGAATAAACTGGAAGTTCAGGGAGAATAATAACTTGCTTAAAATCACAAGGAAATAAATGAAGGAGTCTGGATTAATTCCAATATCTTTGTTGTAGTGCCAATCCAAAAGGCATTCATTGTGACTGCACAAGATAAATATTCCAAAGTAAGATAAAACATACATAGATATGTAAAAGTCATATGCAATATAAACTTCTCTTACAGAATATGCTCATGAAAATTTAAAAACTGTATTTAAGAATCTGATTCTTTTTTTTTTCTTTTTTTGCTTCTAGTTCTATGTAGAGACATTAGTAACAGCATGGGTATGATAGTGAACCCAGAAAAATAAGGAAGAGGGAAAAATAAGAGAAGATACATCAGTAATTTAGATAATTGTAACTCTGATTTATCAAGGCTTCATAGAACAAAACATCCTGCAGAAACTGCCAGTTTCAAATGGATCATCTTATAGATAAGGAAACTGAGTCCCAGAGAGACGAAATGACCTAAAAATGATTTGTTATTGACAGAACTATTTTCTGCAAAGAAAAAGCTAATGAATTATAAGATAAAGATCAAACATAACCTGTTTCATAAAATGCTTATTCAAATTGTAGTTCTCTTGTTATTCTGCTTATGGTCCAAGAATTTAGGGCTGAGTGATAGTGAAGTTGCTTTTTTTGGCATAACTTTAAGGTTAGAAATAGGTGCGATTACAAAGAACTATCAGGCTGAGGGATTTAGCCGTAAATTGAGGTGTTTTTCACCTCTATGACTTGTCTGAATACGTTTAGTAATACTGAGTCATAACTATCTGGTAGCCAGTTCAGATACCCCACAGATGAATTTCTGGAAGGCCGAAGTCCTATATCAAATGTATGTGTCATTGATTGATTGGGTTGGGTTTAAAGCTGGTCTGGTGGCTATTTGTTACCACAATCAAATAACAAGTATTCATCTCCTTTCCATATATATATATTTGATATAGCCCTTGGCTTACCAGAAATTCATATATTTATATATATATATACACACACACACATGCACACACAATACATATGTACTTATGTATGTGTGTATATGTATACACACACATACATACATAAATATATACACACACACAAAAATCACAAGGTCAGTTACCTTAATTGTTCAACATGACAATTATTAAATTCTAAATTCTGTACCTTCCTAACTGCTTGCTTTGGTGCCACCATCCCACAGATGTCTGCCCTAACCTCTCTGTTTGAAGTTCACCCCCACCGGCCAGACTGTTCATGACAATTATTTGAAAAGCTTTTGATTAGGTCAGTAGACTAATCATCAAGACAAATCTGGCTGCTGGAATTATAACAAGTGTGTGTTTCAGTTCTCATAGGGAAGCCATAGAATGTAGAAACTAAGAACAGACTCTGAAGCCAAAATAATTGGATTTGATAATAATCCCAGCTCAAATACATCGTGGCTGTAGGCCTTGAGTAAGCACTCCAACCCTCAGTACTTCAGTTTCTTTATCTACTAAATTGGAAGAATCATAGCATCTCCCTCTCCTGCTTGTTTTGTGGATTTATATAGTTGGTATTTGTATATGTTTAGAACACTGTATAGGATTATAATAAGTTATTTGTGTTTTGCCATTATAGCTAGGAACCATCATCTTTCCATCAAAAAAAAAAAAAAAATACCTGAAACCAAAAGTTGCTTCATTGCTTGGTAAACAAGGGACAGCTGTGCTTGTAAGATGCTGTCACTCAAAACCAAACACTGCTGTTGCTATATAGAGTTTTAGGCTTTCCAAAGCATGGTTACTAATGCAAAATTGTCATTGATTGATTGGGTTGGGTTTAAAACTGGTTCTGGTGGTGACTTGTTGCCAAAATCAAACAACAATTCATTTCCATTCTTAAAACTAGAGTACAAGAACTTTTTAATGGTGAATAACATTTAAGACTATCTATTGAGAACTCCCAAGTGCCAGCTACTGTTCTAGACACTGGGGATGCAGCCATAAGCTGAACAGATAAAGTCTCCATTCTTGCAAGTTCATCTGCTGAGTTTTGAGATATAAACTATAAATGCTACAAAAATAAGAACCAGAGTAGTTGTAGTAGATTTCATTCATTCATGCATTCATTCACTAACTGTATGTGCCTCAATTGTGGTCCATATGTTGTCCTAAGCACGGTATATGAACACAGTTGCAGAGCTTGAGAAATTTATATACTATTGGGGAAGCAAGACAAAAATATAAATAAAGGAATACATAGGAATATATAATCCAATATTTAATAGAGACAAGCACAAAATATGGCAAGGGGACAGAAATAGGGTGTTATTTATCAAAGGGTGGTCAGAGAAAGCCTTTCCAAAGAACCTACTTGTCTGAAAATACTTAAAAGAAATGAGTGCATGAGACAGGAGAGAGTCTGGCATTCCAGGCAAAGGAACCACCACATACACGAGACTTCGGTTAGAAGTGTACTTCATGTGTCCAAGGAGCACAGGCAGGCTAGTATAGCTGAAGCAGAGTGAGCTTGCCAGGGTGATGGGAGGAGCAATGGAGGGAGAGCCAAGGTCATATCCTACAGAGCCATTACAAGGACTTTAGGACTTATTCTTTGTTACTGGAAAGCCATTGAAGGGTTCAGATAGGAAGCCTCTACACAGTTCCTGACTCTACATTCTTTTATATGCCCTGATATTGTTTCTGTACCATACCTGCCTACTCCCAGACACTTCTTTGCTCTGCTCCAGATTCCACCAGGGCATGGATTCAACACTTAGTTTCAGACTTCCTTTATATGAAACAAGTGTCTGTACCAATCTTTAGTGTGAGCACAAGCCAAAACTTCAGTCCTCTTCATTGATCTAGGTTTTCCCTCTATCTTCCACGTGGGGTGAGCGGGTCTAGTTTCATTTCTTCTTACCAGGTTGCTTCAACAACCTGGGATATACACCACACTTATAATTATACTTTTAGGAGCAATATTATTTGTCTCAATAGAACTTTACTAGAGAGGGAATTTTGAAAAGTCAAATAATATTCCTTGAACACCTGCCATAGTGAGAATATTGTGACAGTAGAGGTAAAAAGGTGAATTTCACAAAAAAGACAATGTTGCTCTCCTTTGAGTAGTTCCTCCTCCCTCACTTATCAGCTTCAAAGGGAAATATTCAAATCAGGCACATTCCAAGTTGAGACGTGAATGATACATTAATATCCCAGGTAGAGGTACTAATAAAATTTCTTGGAACTAGCAAGAATCATAGAAAGTGTAGTCCAGCCTCCTCATTTTATGAGTTAATTGAGGCTCAGGAAGGTTAATTGACTTGTTAGAAATCACAGTGCTATTTGGTAGCATATATATTGTAATAATTACATTATCTATAATAGAGTGATCATTATATTCTAGGTGAGGACCTCACCATTTTACATTTGTAGTATCTGATTTTCACATATCCCTGTAAAACAACCTTATTAGCCACAATTATAGGAATTCTAACTCTTTACTTAAAAATCTATTGTGAGTGCTTTTCATCATATTACTTTTTTTTCTAGTTTTATTGGATTACGCCCAGGAAGATGGGAAGATTTGCTGGTACACAGGCAGAAACAAGGATTCTTATAAAACTAATAGGTATGCCAAAATGCGATGACACATTTGTAGTGAGGCTGGGAACCAGGCTGTGGTTCCGCAGGAAGTTAGGGCCCAGATCTTGTTGTTGAAGGTACATAGTGGGAAGACACAGAGTCAAATCCTAAGTGCCTGGTGCTCAGGCATTTCGGAGGTATCAAATGAATATAGTAGGAGAGTCTCAAGTAGGGAGGTTCCAGAGCTGGTGAGCAAGAAGATGACATTAGATGCTAATAATACCAAACACACCTTAATGAGCACTTTGTTGAGCATATATTAAACACTATGATCAAGACTTTATATGATCACTCATATTAACGATTTTTATGAACCAGTTGTTGAAAATTTAACAAATGAGAAAGTATATGCTTGTGAAATTTCAGCCATTCGCCTAAGATCATATACCTAGAAGTGGTCAAGGTGGGATTCAAATTCAGGCTGCCCACCTAGAGAACAAAGGTTCTCAACCACTGTGTTTCTGCCTCCCAGGTAGGGCTAGATCATGATCAGAGGCAGAATTCGTTTGAAGTAGATGAAGATTATGCTACAGAGACTTCCAAATGCATGGACCCCTTCTCATTCCTACTCTAAATAAATATTAACTTCCATACCCAATTTTATATGTGGCTTTTTTATTCTTTTCTCATAGACCCCACTTCCCCAAATCATGTGCTTCAGATCCCACAATACCAAGATCTGCTTCTGTTGTAATCTTAAAAGACCTTGTCTTTTCTTACACGATTAAAATTCATGACTGGGAACACAGAAAGCAAGATCCAATCCTACAAGACAGAGGTTGGGTATAAAGTTCCCATTAGGGGTCCCCCTGTCTCTCTGCCTATCTCTGTGGCCATTTAGACTTCATGCCTGACACAATTAGGATGGGATTATTTGACAGCATGACATTTCCAGTAGACTGCAGTAGAATGAAGTCCTATTTCCCGAAGGATTGGCTAAGAAACTCAGTTGAACTTGGACTTGCAGGAAGGTCTCAGGGGCTGATTGACAGCATGGCTGAGTGGAGAAAGTATGGACTTTCCCATTTAAAAAAATCCATAGAGTTGAACCCTACCTCCTTCACTTAAGAGTTGACATTGGGTAACATACTTGACTCCTTTGAGCTTCAGTTTCATCTTATGTAAATTAGTCACTGTTGTTAAGACTTACAGAGATGAATGGATGGTAGCTGGCTCTATTAATATATCCTATGAATGTAACCATTAATTGTTAGCTACAATGTTAGAAGCCAGATAGGACAGAGTAGATGAGGCAAGGGTGAACATTATCTCCTATTTATCATTTGTTTTACATATGGTTATATATCCATGTCCTACAGATGTCGAGTACCACCCTAAAACTGTTTGTCCAGATGCTTGTCCTCCTCCCCATTTAGGATGGATGGAATGTTTCATAGTCATAGATATTCATTCATTCATTCATTCATCCATCCATCCATTCATTCATTCATTGAATTAATATTTACTGAGCTCCTGCTGGGTACTCTTTTAGGTGCTGGGGATGCTATAGGGATAAAACCACTGAGGTCCCTGGTGTTGTAAAGGAGTTGGCTTTAGTTGCAGCAAAGCCTCTTTTCTCTGCATTATATGCTAGGAAAAGCAGAGAATGTAGGCTT
>NW_012104798.1:265404-267666 GCF_000951045.1 Mandrillus leucophaeus
TGAGCTCATTGAAGAACCCTGATTCTTTTGCACCAAGACCTGTTGAAGATTCACTGGGAGATGAATTTATATTTAACCATGTGTACCAGTACAGATGCAGAAGAGGGACATCGTGAAAATGGCACTGGATAAAGAATAAAGCTTGACTGTGGGTTGAAATGGAACATGTTGTGCCTTTGGAAGGAAAACATCCTGGCTACAATTCCTGCTCTAACACGCTGTGTGATCTCAGGCAAATTATTTAACTTTTCTGAGCCTCTATGTCGTCTTCTACAAAATCCTCAACTGGATCCAGCTCATAGACTATTGTCTATAAAGAATACATATTTAGTAGACATGAAGTGCTTAGCGTACAATGACTAGTTTTGGCTCCTCATAAGGGCACAGTAACGTGTTCTTACATCTACCTAGTTGTTGCTTGCCAGGTCATGAACTTCCCTTCCTGACCTTTAAAAGGCTGTGTCATAACCAATGTGGTTCCCTGGATGCCTCTTTTAGATCCCAGACTTCTGCCCCTTCTAAGCTTGGTTTCCTCTCTCACCTAATCAGTGTCATCTTCCTTGGCCCAAATTCACTCAGCTCGGGCAAGAGCCTTGTTTCATTTGCATGTTGATAAAGTTTCCCATCTATTCACCATAAGTCCCATAAGAATGGCAAATATCACTGTGTTGAAAAGATACTCAGAACATATTTCTTAAGTTAAAAGAACAAGTTTCAAAACAGTATGCAAAATAATGATCTCATTAAAAAAGTATACACACGGGAGGTTGGTATATACACACAGTGACATTTTTCATTTCTTCTTTGAACACGTCGCTTTTTGGCATGAGTTTATGTAGCTGTTTTTGGAGGTTAATTTTAAAAGGAGAAGAATATCAATATGAAACATACATTATTTTTTTTCCCAGGAGGAGAAAAGCAGTCCCCTTTGGAACACAGTAATTTATCAACATAAAATGAAAAACATTTTTGGGTCCAGAAAACATATTTAAAATTGAGGAGTTCTGAGTTTGTTTTTAATCTTTAAAAATAAGAGAATTCAGGGTCAACATCTTGGAGCTAATGCCAGATTTTTATACCTTGAAGTCATTTTTCAACTTCAAGTCAAACAGTTTCTAGAATCATTGATAAAGGGCCATCTCTATAAATATTTCTATGTCAAAAAAGTTATCAAGAGCCCAGGATTTTGATGTTTTGCCTAGGAGTCTTACTTAACTAAAAGAAGAGTTCATATTTTGTTTTTTGTACCTGCTAAGTGGAGCTTTAGTTTTGTAATTCTTAGGGACAAACCATTTCACTCTATTGATGTGTTTTGCTTCATTTCCTCTGCAAGGGAAAATTGGAATGTGTATGTGATATATGGGAAAGGGTGGGGTGAGGAAGTGGGTGCAGAGTGGGAGTCTGTGGCTGCTTGGCAATTCCCAGCTTCCTTCATTTCTGAGTTTCCATTTTATTTCCCTAGCAGCAGCTTCTTGCATCTGCCTAGGTGCCATTCATGCGAAAACCTGGGTAAGAATTATTTAATATGAGGAACAGATTTAAAAGGAAAGGAGTGATAGAAGTTTCAAGCAGTACACAGAGGCATTAAGACCAGTGCAAAGATTCCATTAAATGGCTTACTAGGCAGGAATCCTAAGTACATCTCATACATTTTTTTTAAAGTACTATATAAAACTTGTCCTTAGGGATGATCCAGATAATTTTCCTTTTTCATTACTAGATTTTTTTTTTCTTGAATAAAGAAAGGGACATAGATTAGTTCACTCTTAATTCAAATTAATGCAATTTGCAGTAGAAAAAAAAATCCTTGCTTTGGGACTCTATGCTATGGGATGGGTAATGAGTGCAAACATATGGTTAGATGGAATAAATAAAATCTAGTGTTTGATAGCACAAGAGGATGACTATACTCAACAATAATTTATTCTATATTTTAAAACAACTAAAATAGTCAAATGAGAATGTTGCTAACGAAAAGGAATGATAAATCCTTGAGGTAATAGATGCCCCAGTTACCCTGATTGAATCATTATACATCATATGCCTGTACCAAAATATCAGATAAATATATACACCTATTATATATCCTTAATAATTAAAAATTAATAAAAACATGCTATGGTTTTAGAATCTACAGGAAATAAGATATGACTTGTACTTTCACAGAACTTAAATCCAAAAACAATTTCCCCCTAAAAGCACACTGTGTTGAATTCAAATAGTCTTGTGTTTT
This sequence comes from Mandrillus leucophaeus, assembly GCF_000951045.1. Classification (NCBI taxonomy): domain Eukaryota; kingdom Metazoa; phylum Chordata; class Mammalia; order Primates; family Cercopithecidae; genus Mandrillus; species Mandrillus leucophaeus. The sequence continues at coordinate 267,638 of NW_012104798.1, forward strand.
TATCCAAACCCAGTCAATAATAGTTATCT
>NW_012104798.1:268683-299142 GCF_000951045.1 Mandrillus leucophaeus
AAATGTCTATGACTGAATAAGAATCAGGCAAATGATTAAATTAATATTACTATTATATTGCTAAATCAAATTTTATAGTATTTGTTTCTTCCAAAATATATATTGGTATTAACTATATACACACACACACACACACACACACACACACACACACACACACATACATATATATATATTTATTTTATTTCTTAATAACCAAAGTGCAAAAAGCAGGAGAAGATGGGATGGAAAGTTAAAGAAGGCAAAATAACATCCTCGGAGCCCTAGTTAGTCTTTATGTAGGTTTCAGAAGTCCTCACAAGGCTTCTAGAATTCCTTGCAAAATAGGTTTATGTGGCAGTCATAAGTAGTATGAAATTTAGTAGAAAAACAGTTGCTGTCAGGTTCTTCCACAAACTTCCTTGTGTAAGTAACTAGTAGGACTTTTGAGAAGTAAATTAACTTACCTGTGTCCCAGGTTCCTCATCTGACACATGGAGATAATTACATATGTTTCAGGGGATTATTGTGATAATTAAATGAGTTAACGTGTACTGTTCACTTACAGCAGTGCCCAGTTTTACAGAACTCTGTTCATTGCTGTATCATTATAATACTCATCAGACAGTACATGAATATATTACCTCTTTTGCTTTTGTATAATAATTATGAGATATTGACCTATGTTTAGTATACACGTATTTCTTTTCATGTATCTATAAATACGTTCTATTGGGAATGTACATAGTATTATTCTTTATTCATGTAAATGATACTTATTTTATTTCCCAAATTAATGTGAGCTCACAACATTTCAGGCGATGCAGAAGTCTATGAAATGAAAACAGAAGCCATTCTAGCCCTTGCCTTTCTCTTCTCTAGTATATAGCACTACTGGAGCAACAGTATCTAAAATGTTTTCAGTAGAATTTCAAGGTCAGGCAATGCTTCCAGAGGGAAAGGACTCTATGTTCATAAAATTTTGGACACATTGTCCTGTAGGTCCTTCCCAGAAGCTCAAAATATACTTCAGCATTTTAAAAGTGTTGAGAAATCTTACAGTAAACAAAAAGGCCTGCTTTTGTTTAATCCCAAACAATAGTGTCTCCTTGTAGCCTCCTCTCAATTACATTTCGGAGTTGATGTATTAAGTCCTAGGGTGCACGGAAGAATGGAAAGAACATGAACATCAGGTCCAAAAGGTCTGGATTTTACCCCAACATCTGTCCCTTGGTTTACATGCCATAATTTGTCCTTTCTTTTCATTTTATTTTTAATTTCTCTAAATCTCAGTTCTCTTATCAACAAAATAAGGATGCTGTTTTATCCTAAAAGACTTATGGTGAAAATTAAATAACAGATGAAAAGTACAAGCATATGTCATAAATGTTACCTCCCTTCTCTTCTCTCCAGTGAATGAAAATAAATTTACAGGGGTTTCTGACAAACATCAGGAATCCCTAGGGCAAATTTCTCATTTAGGAGAAATGTTTCTGGCTGTAGTTTAAAATGGAAATGAGGTGCCTCACTCTCTGAAGGATTCCTTTTTCAAAGAAAATACTTCCAGGGATTGATCTCTGCCTCATACTTGGCTTTACCCCAAAGCAATATACCTTATTTCCCCATTTGCCATTGTGTGGCTTAAATAGGTGACCAGTCAGAGGTGCTGTCTACTCTACGACATGCTTTGGCCATGTTAGTTTTCCCTGCTCAACCAATTATTGCTTCATGCTAATAGAGAACGGTGGCCTTACCATAGGCAAATATCCAGAGTAACATTTTACTTAGTGAAATGCACACACAATGTTGTCCAATCAAACATTCTATTTACTCCAAGTATTCAGACCTCTTGGGTACTTATTCGAAAGTTGATAGCTGTGAGGCTGGCTTTCAAAATTGGAAAGATAAGGAGAAAAAAGAGGTAACCGAGAGAAGTGGAGGACATGGAAATTCCCCTGTGTATCTACAGGGAAATTCCCCTATGTATCTACATGTAAATGGCAAAGAGGCTGGATTGGGAGAAGGATGAAAATGGATGAACAAAGACTCTGAGTGCTCTGGCGAGCAATTTCCATTTAGAGTTTGTCTCATTTTTTATACATGGTCTTTGTATTATTGCAATAAGTCATGCTATCTTTAGAACAAAGCTGGTGACTCCTTGTGCAGTGCTAGATGGCAGGCATCACTCCATGCTTTTGTGTTATTTATTTATGTTTGTTTTATTTTATTTGAGATAGGATCTCTCTCTATCACCCAGCCTGGAGTGCAGTGGTGTGATCTTGGTTTAGTTCAACCTCCGCCTCCTGGGTTCAAGTGATTCTCCTGCCTCAGTCTCCCAAGTAGCTGGGATTACAGTCACGTACTACCATGCCTGGCTATTTTTAAGTTTTATTTTATTTTTAGTAGAGATGGAGTTTCACCAAGTTGGCCAGGCCTGTCTCGAACTCATGACCTCAAATGTTCCATCTGCCTCAGCCTCCCAATACGCTGGGATTACAGACGTGAGCCACTGCATCCAGCCTTGTTTGTTTTATAAATTGTAGTTTTATGGCATTGTTTTCCTTTGGGAGGCAGTTGGCTCATCAACTGCTTCCTAACGTCAAATTTTTCTTGCCTTTATGATTTTATCTCTGATAAAATGAAAATTAAAGATATATGACAATTCTTTAGAAATTCAGAGTGACTCATTTGGAACATATGGTGATTAGCAAACTGTTTAAACTGAGGTTCTGAGCAAATCTTCATCCATAGAATGAATGTAAATATATTAGTCTAAATAAGATATGGAGTGGGGAATATTTAAAATATTGGGAGAAGTCAATTGTTTTCAAGCAACCTCCAAGTTCCTCAGACACTATTTAAACAATGCTTGTAATTAAAAATTATTTTTATCAATTCATTAAAAGATTAAAGAAGGGTGTCAAATAGGCTTGACTTTCTTATCCTAGTTTGCATTAATATTTAATTTAAAAAATATTTGCTAATGGATCAACCTAAGCCGTAATGGGGATTTTGTGCATTTATGTGTGTATATCAAATGTGGCACTGCCTGAAAAAGGTAGGGCATTAAAGGCACTGATATAGGCATCACAACTATTGAAGTTTGAATCTCAGATATTCCCCTTACCATATATGTGATTTGGGCCAACAGCTGTAGCAGGGGCTGCTGGGGTCTGCTGAGGTCTCTTGGAATCCATTTTCCTGGTTGGTGTGCTCATCACTCAGGAGTGGGCACCCCCTTAGTGCTCACATCTGTTACATTTTCTGCAGGATTACTTTTGGGTAACTACAACTAAAGCTACACACACACACACGCGCGCACACACACACACACACGGGCGCCCACATGCACAGGAACAGGAACAGGTATATTTAAGTCCCATTCTCTTGTCTCAGACGGGAAAGACTCTGCTTTCCTATTTATCCTCAGAGATCTCCATAGATCAGACTAGAGCAAAACTTCCCTTGAAAAATCTTAGCTCCTATCCCTTCCGCTCTTTTACCTTCCTACATCTCATTCCTACCGTGCCTTGAGAGCGCTTCCTTAAAAAGCCATGTGTACACAAATCCTGCCTCAGGCTCTACATCCAAGGCATTTGAACGAAACCACTTGATTTAATTTCTTTGTGTCTCAGCTTCTTTTTTCTGGAATGACATCTGCAAAATGAGAAGCACCAAAGAGCTTGGCCAGTTCAAAGTAAGTGTTCAGTAAAGGCGGCTGTTCTTGCTTATACCTTTTGTTGCTGCTATTATTATCGTTCTTTGAATTAATAACTGATGCGTTGAGGCATTAAACCACTTTTTAAAGTTAGATAACAGAAGTTAAATTGCAGATTTCAAAGCAGGCAATTTAATAATATGTACTAATGGGTATTTTTACTTGTTTTTATTATAGTTAGCTTTCATGAAATAGAATTTGCTTCGTATATTTAGATTCAAGAAGTATTTATTTTCACATTAACTAGTTCAGAGTAGTTTATGTCTGTAAAAACTTAGTTGAGTAAGGATATTAGACAAACACTGAAATGAATATCATACAAGAGAGGCAAATGAAAAGATCTAAGATATATAAAAACATAATGGTATGTTTTCCCAAAACAAGAAAAAGTTACCTTCAGATTGTGGCATGAGAGAGAAAATTTTAAAAGTTGGAAGAATGAGTCAATGGATAGGTGGTTTGTTGTCCAGCTAGCTGGCTGAAAATTTTACATAATTTTATGAAGGAAAAATGTGTATTTCAAAAGATTCACCCATTTTAAATATAAAACTCAGTCAATTTTTATAAATATACCAAGTTGTAAAATCATGATATCTGACCAATTTTAGGATAGTTCTTTTATCCCAATAAGATCCCACCTACCCATTTACAGTTAACCTCCGCTCCCACCATAGCCTCAGGCAACCACTAATCTACTTTCTGTCCTTATAGATTTCCCTTTTCTGGATACTTCATACAAATATATCCATAGAAAATGAGGCCTTTGGTGTCTAGTTTTTGTGGTTTCTTTTTTAGTTAGCATTTGTGACCCATTGATGTAGTAGCACATGTAATTCAGTCTTTTATTGCTAAATAGTATTCCCTTCTGTGAATTTGCCACGTGTTTAACCATTCAGCAGTTGATGGAGATTTGAGTGTTCTCACTTTTTGGCTATTTTGTGTGCAAGTATTTGGGTGGCAAAGAGATGTATTTTAAAAGCTGGAAGTGATGCAGCAGTAAAGGAAATACTGGGAGTCAAGAATGGAGATGAAACCTTTGTGTCATGTTTAAGAAAGAGTGACTAACTTACTGAGCAGAAGTAAAGAGTGCCATAGAGGCATGAAGGAATTTGAAACACAACAAAAGCAACAGCACAATTTGCCAGCAGACATTGAGAGAAATATGCATCTTCTTATATTTTCTGCCTAAAAAATATTTCGTGGTCAGCACACATTGTGAAACACTGGATAACATAAACCTCTCTGAGGAAATAACAATACTCTTTAGCATTTTATAGATTTCAAGTAGCCTTATAGTAAAGGTACCAATTTTTAAAATGTATTTAAAAGCTTAACTAAATTTTAACAGCATTACACACACACACACACACTCACACATCTTTTGGTGCCAGTCTTTAACACATCACAAATACTTGTCTATCTCTCTTTTGGCAAAGAGATCACAGTCCTCATCTCAGAACTAAAATTTGAAGATAATATTTTATTTATATTTTTATTTATATTTTATTTATATTTGTAGTTACCTCTTTATGGTAAAAGAAATCTACTTATAATTTGGTAGTGATATACTATTTCCTTTAACAATAATGTATCTAAGTGTAAGTTAAATGAATTAACGTAAGAAAAATAACAAATAACGTATAAATTAAATGTAGATTTGCTAGCGCAATTGTAGGTAGCTACGTGAGTAACTGAAATTTGGAAAACACAATTCTAAGCTTTACCTAAACTGAGAATGTCTCACTTATGATAACTTACCTGATATTTTTCAAAACACATTTTTAGAATTGTTTTATGTCTTTTTAGTGATCACATCCTGTTGCCTAGAATCCACCACTCTGTTCTAGAAGTCAGCCAAGTGAACAGTATGCAGCCATCTAGAATTGAAGGTTATGGATGAAGGGGTTGTGCAAGGCTTGAAAACCACTCTCCAATAGCATTTTTGTGTTTTCTTTCTTCACCAAGAAAATTGCAGGTTTGTAGCCTGTGATGAAAAGCTCTTGGCTATTTCCACATCTCCATCTCATTAGGTATAATCAGTTCAGTTGGCAATTTCAGAGGGTTTCACTTAATCCAATATTCAGATCAATGGGAAGCTGCCATATGTACACAGGTTATCAATTTTCAAATAATTAGAATGCAATAAAATAAACCCAACACTCTCATGATGCTGCACACAATTTAATCTCTTCTTGAGTCATGTAAATTCAGGGTCTCAAAGACTACTTAGAATATCAGTTAGGTGTGTACCATATATGTGCAAAGAGACCGCTTAATCACTTTGCGATTTATTGGATTCCACATAACAGAGTTTACTGGAGTTCAAGTTTCTCTACCATCCTCACAGTGAGCCTGTCACAGCCCTAAACTGGACACATCAATGAGATTTTATTTCAGTCCATGTATGTCACCTATGTGTCTGTCTTCTCCAGTGCAGTGTTACTGCATCCACAGAAGTAACTGTTCTTTTGGCCAGGCGCGGTGACTCACACCTGTAATTCCAGCACTCTGGGAAGCTGAGGCGGGTGGATCACCTGAGGTCAAGAGTTCAAGGCCAACCTGGCTAACATGGTGAAACCCCATTGCTACTAAAAATTATAAAAATTAGCTAGGCATGGTGGTGCACACCTGTAGTCCCAGCAATTCGGGAGGCTGAGGCAGGAGAGTCGTTTGAACCCAGGAGGTGGATGTTGCAGTGAGCCAAAATCATGCCACTGCACTCCAGCCTGGGAAACAGAGCGAGACTTCGCCAAAGAAAAAAAAAAAGAAGAAGTAACTGTTTTTGTTAAAATAGATCATTTAAACTATTACAGAGAGGATAAAGCGTATCTTATATAATCAAGGACATGATAGCTATGGACTTGAGATATACATGTGTGTGTGTTCTTTTCTTTCTTATATTTAATTATGTAACAACATAATGACTGTTGCATTCACATCTCTAACTCACACTTAAGTCTCTGCTACACAAGAAACCCAAACCACTATGGCCCACATAAACTTCTCTTAACTTCCCAGAGTTCTTATTCACAACAAATGTCCTAGATCCCAGTAGTACCATGCAGTGGTATTGTAGAATAGTAGGTTTTCCAGTGTTCTAATTGCTTTTTATTTCAATTGTAATGCTTAACACATTGTAAAGATTGAGTGACCCAGGTCTCATTAGTGATTACTTTCATTTAACAAACACCTTCTGTAGGTTATTGCAGAATATTTGGCCTTTTGGGGAAAATAATGAAAGTTTGGAGGGAAGAGTGTTATGATATGGCTTATATTTTCAATGGCTCATTCTAATGGATGTCTTCATGGGGGAATGGGAAAGGTAGAAGCATGAAAACCACTTTGGAGGCTTTTGCTGTAACTAGAAGTGATGGTGCAAACTAGGGTGGTAGAAGTAACAGGTGCTTGTTTTCTACTGTACTTTACAAAGTGCCTGCTATGTGTCTGTTTCTGACATATTGTTTAATAAATATGATACCATATTCCTATCTGCCTTACACCTCTCCACCTCCCAAACTTTTGACTTTTCAATAAATATAGAAAAGTCTTGTCTCTGCAAATTTACAAAATAGTCTTAGGATCCAAGCTGATGGGGAAGGAATGGGGTGCATTACATAGTTGCTGTGTTTAGCAAAATCATTCTTTTGCATCATACGCAGTTCAGTGCATCTTGATTTTGAATAGATTCATTTGATTTTTTTGCATAGGCTGACAAAAGAATGGAATAAATGTAGACTGTGTATTCTGCTAATGCAACGTCAAAAAACCCTGCAATATTTAGACAAACCGAGTGACTAGAAACTGATTTTGGCAATCTGCCTTTTCATAATATAGAGGAATGTGGCAGTGGTATAATATTGAAAGTCTCATCCCTAATGGTTCAGTTTGCTAGTGCTAGGAATGATTGCAAAATGAACTCTTTCAATAGTAAAATGATGCTTTGTGAGATGTTGTGTCTTAACAGGGAAAACATTTTAAGCTGAACAGGTCCTCATAATTAAGTTTTGAAATAATGAGTGGGCAATTGTATGCCCATTTTACAGAACAGGAATCCAGGGCTCAAGTAGATTATGGTACGTGACTTAGCCAACGATATTCTATCTGAACACACCCAAAATACACACTTGTTATCAACAGGGAGGTCCATCTACTGTGTCCACTGCTGTATCCCCAGTGCCTAGACTAGAAGCTGGCTGAATTAATATTTGATGAATAATTTAATTGATATTAAATTATTAATATTAACGTATTTAATATTAGCTCTTGTTTCTAGGTTTTTACTACTATGGATGTGTAGGGCATGTGTGTGTGTGTGTGTGTGTGTGTGTGTGTGTGTATCTTTAAAGTTCTGTATGGTGAAGTAATAGGCCAATACCAAAACTGTTTTCAAAAAGTAAATCCAAAACCAAATACTTTTATTTAATATTGAATTTACTTAAAGTACTATAATGAACTTTTAAAAAGGAAAATGAAACTGTACGTTAAATCTTGTGACCCTTCACCTATAACAGAAAAATACACAAGATGAAAACCAGAAAAGCAACAACTTGTGCCACCCTACCCTACCCTATGAATTCTGCTTCATAGATGCAATTTCCTTGGAACTTTTGACTGTTTGTTCTACCATTAGGTTGGTGCAAAATAAGTAATTGTGGTTTTTGCCATTAAAAGTAATGGCAAGCCATAGTACATTTCCACCAACGTAATATAACCTTTCATAATACATCTGTTCTTACCCATCATCGTTGACTTTTCCATTTCAGTTATTACCTGTCTTCCGCGTATGGAACATGAGGATTATCCTCTCTAACAACACCCCTTTCTCTCTATACACATTCTCCCTTATCACCAACCTCCCAATGTTTTCACTTAACATTCAAGGGCTTACATTATTACAGTCATGTAATACTATTCTCACCTCTTCTAGATAGCATACAATGATTGCATTTACTACCTTGTTTTCCTTAGAGTTAAAATGGCATTTTTTTTTTTTTTGGTTTTCATTTGTTTGCCAAATTTTCTGTATATGTATAATTTGCCAATTTCAATTTTAATCTCAAACTGTAATTCTCCATCCCCGCTCTGCCCCTGGGGACATCTCTCCTTAACGCTTTCCTCTTGTTGCCATTGGCAGCTGTTCTCTAGGCCTCCTCAGGCTCTCTTAGACCTCTCTTTGCTGCATAGTATTTCATGGTATATATGTGCCATATTTTCTTTATCCAATCTTTCACTGATGGGCATTTATGTTGATTCCATGTCTTTGCTATTGTGCATATACACCATGGAATACTATGCAGCCATAAAGAAGAAGAAGATAATGTATTTTGTGGGACCATGGATGGAGCTGGAGGCCATTATCCTTAGCATACTAATGCAGGAACAGAAAACCAAATACCACATGTTCTCACTTATAAATGGATGCTAAGTGATGACAATTCATGAATGCAAAGAGGGAAACAACAGACACTGGGGCCTACTAGAGGGTGGAGGGTGGAGGAGGGAGAAGAGCAGAAAAAATAACTATTGAGTACTATGCTTAATTCCTGAGCAAAAATCTGTAAACAAACTCCTGTGACATGAGTTTACCTATATGAGAAAGCTGCACATGTACCGCTGAACTTAAAAGTTAACAAAGAATTATCTTTACCTCTTGGGTTAGATTCCACGTCCTCTTCTGATTTGCTGCTCTCTCATTAGTGAAGTGTATCTTCCATAACTTCCTAAGAAAAAGAGGGATTTTTTTTTACAAAGATTTTCATTCTCAATTAAAAAAAATTTCATCACACATGACCTATAATTTATATTGGAATTTAGGAGAACAGTTTTCCTCTGATATTTTAAAGCTTTACTTTTTCATATTCTCACATCTTATTTAAAAGCAGAACACCATTCTTTTCATCTAACCTATTTTATTTTTTCTGTCTGGAAGCTGTTTAGCATTTTATCTTTATCCAGGTGCTCTAAAATTCTGAAAAACATGCCGCAGTATGGATTTCTTTTCTTTCACTGTTTTGTGCCTTTGGTAGGCCCTTTGAATCTGATGGCCTGATGCTTCAATTCTGGCAAATTATTTTGCTTTAGTTCCTTGAAATGTGTTTCTCCTTTATTGATTCTGCTTTGTCTTTCTGTAACTTCTATTAGTCAGATATTGAGTCTCTTGAATTGCTATTGTAATTTTCTAATTGTTTACCTCTGACTTTGCAGCACTTTTGAAAACATATTTCTTTATGCGAGATTCTCTCAAATTTATTTTTACTCTTCCTTAATGAACTCCTTTTTATATCTGCTAATACTATTTTTTAAATTTATGAGAGTTCTTTATTACTGTATTTTCCTGTTTTATTATACAATGGCTACTTATTCTTGCTCCATTTATGTGACCCTTTTAAAAATGTTACCCTAGGGTATCAAACATATTTTTAAAATTTATTTTCATTTGTTCTCTGCACTGACTCTGTAGCCTCTGAATTCCTTGTATTATTTGTTTTGATCTCTGCTTTTCCATCCTTGGCTGTCTATGAATATTTCAGAGTGAGATAATAATATGCTGATTGCATTCTGTATGACTGAGCAGACCTTGTTTATTGGTGACTTTCACTGTAGGCTGATGAGTTGAAAATCTAGTCATTTTCATCAGAAGATCCTGAAAAGTTCCTATCTGTGGATCTTTTCTCTGGGGCCACAGCTGATTTCCTATCATTTGCCAGTTGGAATTGGATACGGCTGTATGAACAGGAAAATCTTACTTCAGTTGCTTAAGTATATATGTATTTTTCCTCTCACTCAATAAAAAGGCCGAGTCCTGACCGAGTTATATCTTGACTTCACACCGTGCTTAGCATATAGCTTTTATCACATTTATCATCCACAGTCTCAACATGGTTGCTGCAACTCTAACCTCATGTTCATGTTCCAGACAGGATGGAGAAGAAATAATGAAGAAAGAAGGAGTGACACTGATATTAAAATAAAGGGATTAATTAATGAGTAAATGGACGAACAAAAATTCTCAGAGCTCCTTAGCAGACCTCTGTTTACCCCTCATTGGCCCAAAACTATATCATAAAATCATTTCTAGTTGCAAGGGAGTCTGGGAAGTTGAGGTTTATAGATGGGTCACTGTCATTACAAACAAAATTAGCTTTCTATTAGCAAAAAGAAAGGGAGGATGGATATTGAAAAGGAAAGCTAGCAGTGCTTGCAACATGAAACAAAATAGGTAAGACACATTGCCCAGGGTCAAGTTGAACAACTTCAAACTCAAAGCACTTGTCAGCACTATTACCATTTCAAAATCAAATGATGGGGAATCTGACCTAAAGACATGAATAGACTGGGTGAGGTGGCTCACGCCTGTGATCCCAGCACTTTGGGAGGCTGAGGTGGGTGGATCACTACTTGAGGTCAGGAGTTCAAGACCAGCCTGGCCAACACGGTGAAACCCTGTAAAAAAAAAAAAAAAAAAAAAATCTCAGTTTACTAAGACTGCTGAAACAAAGTACCATAAACAAGGTGGCTGAAACCACAGAAATGTATTGTCTCACAGTTCTGGAGGCTAGAAGTCTGGAATCAAGGTGTCAGCAGTGTTGTGACTGCATTTTAATTTAGTAATCTGAAAAACCCTATTTCCAAAAACTGTCACATTCACAGGCACTGTGGATTAAGGTGGCACCTGGTTGCGTGTTACGAATAATAGCTACTATTCTCCTAGGGTATTTTGTTACCTGGTTGGACAGAATGTAGTGGCACCATTTGCTTGAGAAAGGTCTGTATTAAGTTTGTCCAGCCCGCGGTCCACAGGCTACATGTGGCCCAGGGTGGTTTTGACTGTGGCCCAACACAATGTATAAACTTTATTAAAACCTTATGAGATTTTTTTGCAATTCTTTTATAGCTCATCAGCTATCATTACTGTTACTGTATTTTATGTATGGCCCAGGACAATTCTTCTTTTCCCAGTGTGGCCCAGGGAAGCCAAAAGATTGAACACCCTTGGTCTATCTCATAGTAAAGGTCAAGGCTTGACCCTCATGCCATGAAGGCAAAACCTCAACAACTGGAATTCTGCAACGTTCATGCAAAAATGCCAAGCCTTGAAGTATCTTGTTTCCCTACAACAGGAAGGAGAGGACAAGGGGAATGGTGAAAATACCAAAGAGAACTGAGTTTGACTCTTGTCCCGGCCATCTACTATTTGTCAAGTTATGCCAGATTTGCTTGCTTGGAGTTCCCCTTATCTATAAAATAAGAATTGCACCAGGCTTTCTCATAGGAGTGTTGGGAGGACTGCTTGATTTTATTTAGACCTGGCCTGTGGTGAGAATTAATAAAGGGAAGCTGTGTTAACAATTTTTGTAATTATAAGTATAAACACTTGCATGACTTGAGTGCCCATTTGTTCATTCTACTCTGCTAGGCTGAGTTGCTTGCATTGAGGTTTCCTGTTTTATAGTTCTATTAATCCATGTGATCTCATGTGGCTAGAGGCATTCAGCATGGGCTCATAACAGTGTGCTCTGAACACTGATGCCCAGGTGTGTGACCTTCCCGGATGCCTCACAGTATAAAGGAGCACTCCACTGGAAGTCAAGAGACCTGGGTTTTGAATCACAGCTGTAAGAGTCCAGAGGGTCTTTCAGAAATTATTATCGCTGTCAGGATCTCAACATCTTTATCTATAAAGGTAAAAGGTTGAATTAGAAATCTGTAGATACCTATGCAGATCCATGAATCAGTGTATCAGAATCAATGATGGTTCCTATCAAATGTACCCAATTCTAACCAACAGGATCTGAATATTAACACCAGGGCCCAGAATTAGCTATCTTTGAGTAACGACTTTAGGTTTAAGTGCCATGGGATTAGAGGATCAATTTCTTTTAAATTTTAACATTCTATGGACCTAGATTGTCACATTTAATTTTTAAGAAATTCCTAAAAGAGTTGTTTATTAAAAGGAGAAAAAATCAAATGAACAATCTTCATAGTGAGTTTGAAGCAAGATACCCTCCTCTTTACTAAACTTCAGACAAAAATCAGACATCCAAGTATAGAAACAGCTGAGTAAACTGGGTGGTATTAATACATTTAAAACTCCTGCTGAAACATTTGAATATTTATGTTTTGGGCTCCTGAGTTCTGCAGATGTTGGAAATTTGTACTTAAAGAGAATAGATGTATTTACCAAATTTTTCACAGTATTTAGGGAAATGCAATTATTTTCATTGGAATTGACAACATTACAGTTCTGTACAATTTTAAGTAAAGCCCTTTAGGAGTCCATAGTAATTGAATTTTTCCATTGTAGTATGTGACCTTTTAGATACATGACCTTCTATATTTAAGTTGGGAGTGATTAGTACAAGTGTTCTCCATTTCCTCTTAGCTCCGTTGGTTTTAAAGAATTCTAAATTAATTTGTTAAATGTCACATCCCAAAGGGAGAAATAAAAATTCTTTTCTTTGTGGTTGGATTTCTAAAGCTCTTTCTTAAAGTTGTTGATTGTTACCTGAGTCATGGTTTCAAACAGTATACATCTTGAAAACATATTCAAGGATAGTTTTTCTATCCTTACACTTCTTTGATTGCATCCACATTTTTTAACTCTCACACACAGGCATGGTGCTTCACAGCATGTGGAAGGGTTTACAAGTATATCCTAGTTTGATGTTCACAAGAGCAGCTGTTTCATAGGACATGTATTATTATACATCTTTTTGAAAATTTGTATTTTTAATGAAAGAATAAACTTAAGCAGTGAGAAGTTACCTGATTTTTCCAAGGTCATATGATACTTGCAAGCAAAACCTTACCCTAATCATTCTTTTGTCCATTATCTGTTATTCTGCAGTAATTTAATGAGCACACCTGTCCTGCTGCATATAAGGAATTGTGTTAAGTGTTTCAAATTTAGATATGAATAAGACCTGGCCCTTGGAGAGCTCCAGTCAAATGGAGACACACACCTTCCATATATACATACACACATGCATGCATACATGAAGTGTGGAAAGTGCAATAATAGAAGCGTATATGAGGTACAGCTGTAGTATATAGAAATGAGTGATCCATCTTTCATCAGTTATCATGTGGTTTGTATAGTAAGAGAAAAAGTTGAAAGAATTGCAGCAGCTTCAGGTTTTAGTGTAAGTAGAATTTAGGAGCTCCACAATTTGGAGAGATGTGGATATTACACTGCATTAAATATGTTAAAATAGCATTCTACATAGAATTGAGGAGACGTTATGAATAAGGCTATGGAAAGTAAAACGAGTATGGAAATTGTATAATGATGAGGATTATGGAGCAAGTCAAGCCACTCTCTCCCCATTCTGTTACTAGGCATCATTTCTCACTGTCACTGTTAAAAGATGACTCTCAGATCCTGGCTTGAGTGCCCAGTTGAATATAAATGGATTTCACCGAGATAGGGTAATACAGGAAGGAAGTCAGACTTTCTGTGGGAGATAATTCAGCAGCAATTTCTCCATTGCTCCATGTTGCCTCCTCCCAACAAACTGTCCATTAGAACAGTCAACAATTAGGAAGAAATTGCCATAGAGGATACAGTAGGCAATTCTGATTAGGCAGGTAGTGGGAGGTGTAGTGGGGCAGACACTTATATTGACCAGGAATTGTGTTAAGTCAAGGGGATCATATATTTCTTAGAAAAGGTCAAATATATAAGGATGTGTTTATTCAATTGTCCTTTTCCACTTTTGATGTACTATAAGTAATAATTAAGAATAACAATAAATAGTGTTAACTACATTGTCAACAAAGCAGTACCTTAAGAATCTGCCAGTATCGTCCTTGGCAGTGACACAATAAAATGAGACACTATAATTCTAGCTATGTTATGAGTAAGTCTGTTGCCACTCAAATGCTTCATCTCAACAAAGACGATACTGATAGAGAAATGTGGAAGAAAGAATTGCTTTAACTTACATTAATTGGGCTGTAGATAATTGACAATTGACCCTAAAAGAAAGAGAACCTTAGAATTCCATTAGCATATATGCCTTTCATCATCCTAATGGCACAAAGAGAAGAGTCTGTATCAAATATTTATATGTACCAGTTGCCAAGTAAAATAATAGCATTAAAATGAATTATAGTGAGAATGGTGTCATGGCTTATGAAGATATGAATTGTTGAGCTGAATTAAACAGGCATAGCTTATCTTAATTCTTCTTTAGTTGGATTAGCCTCCTTTAAAATACCTTCATTTTGTTAATTGCTCTACACGAAGAAGGAAACTATGTGAAAAGATTAGAAAAGGAAATTCATATTAAAGAGGTGAAGGGATAGTAATAAAGAGCTCCAGGCGTGAGTTTTGCTGCTAATTTCCTTATCTGTAAAATGGGGATAATAACTCTAATAGTTTGCCATGAAGATCTGATGACTGACTTGAATATGAAATACTCGGGAAAATATATGACTCACAATAAGCACTCAATAAACATGAGCTATTATCATAATTTAGTGTTGTTTTTACATATAAATAAATAATAATAGCCAACTCTAATGTAGCATTTGTAATGTGCTAGGTAATATTCCCAGAGCTTTTCTTACAATAATTCATTTACACTTCCTAACAACTTTATGGGGTTGGTACTACTATTATCCTGAATTATGTATGATGAAACAAGGGCAGAGAGGTTAAGGAAAATGTCCAAAAAATACCTACCTATGTATGAAACCCAATAGTCCAGCTCTGAGTCCATGTGCCTGACTGCACAAAATAAACTGCTAGCAATGCAATCCACCTCAAATAAAAATGCTACTTGACTAAGAAGGCATTCTTCATATTTTACAGTTTCTAAGTAATGATAATTTTTTAAAAATACAGTACAATGTATGGGTTGCTGATGGAGAAAGCACATAAATTCTTTCAGAATGCATCTAATATAGTTTTACCTCTCTGCCTTGCCCTATCCTAAGAGCTTTCTTGATTGCTAATGATTTGCCTTCCCATTCTTGATAAATTACTGCCAAACCAGCAGATAATTACTTTCCTTTCCTGTTTCAACCAATAGTTCCTGTCCCTTTTCCTTTTTGTATGTGTGCGAGCCTTGTAGAAACACACTGCATTATTTACGGAAAGATTTTATTTCTCCCATTGATCCCAAGCTTCTGGAAATGTTGCCCCAAAGCACCTGGGGGTGATTATGAAGCCAAGATCTCTCCCATCTTTATACCTTCTCCCCTACCCTGTGACAGGCAGTCCCTCAGAGGCCTCTTCTTTTTGGATGCCATCAGACCTTTGGACAACATTAGTAAAATTGTTTCCAAGAACTATTTATAGGCCCTGGTGCCCTGAGCGTCATAAATAACATGTGTTAATAAAGCAGATGAACACAGGTTGCGTGAGTAATGCCGCATCTCCTAAAATGCTGTATCTCACAGCATGAGAAAGCCCTTTTTACTGATTACCAACAGTCTTTGCTTTGTCTAGACTGAAAGTTCAGTACTAGAAATGAGAAGCAAGTCTTTTCTACCTGATTGCCTCCATTCCACATAGAAAGTCTCTGACCATAACCCGTCAGACACTGCTACAGAAAAATAAATCAATGAACTTTGGTTTGGTTAATGACCTTACAGAGGGACCCCTGGATGCCTCAGATTTCATGTGTTAAAATCATATGACTAGATTAAAATGGTGATTCCCAAACTGTATTATTGGAAAGTACCAGTATTTCAGGTTAGACGAACATCCTTCTCTTTACCCTAAATTCAATAATGCAGCCACTTCCTGTTTTACAAGGAGAAAATAAGTGGATAGAGCTTTTGTAATTTAAAATTTTCTTTTACAATATTTTTTTGAGACAGGGTCTTGATCTGTTGCACAGGCTGGAGTACAGTGGTGCGATCTCAGCTCATTGCAACTGCTGCTTCCCAGGTTCAAGCGATTCTCCTGCCTCAGCCTCCTAAATAGTTGGAACTATAGGTGCACACCACACACCTGGCTAATTTTTGAATTTTCAGTAGAGATGGGTTTTCAACATGTTGGCCAGGCTGGTCTTGAACCCCTGGCCTCAAGTGATCTGCCCTCCTTGGCCTCCCAGCGTGCTGGGATTACAGGTCCGAGCCACCACACCTGGCCTACAATCTATTCTTAAATTAAGGTGTCTTCTTCCAAGTGCTGGAAAAAAAGTTAACTGAATGAGCTAATAGCAAATATTCATTAATGGAGAAATCAGAAAAAGGTGGCAGATTATATTTTGGTAGCTTTGTATTTCTTCATACATAATTATAACATGCATACTAACTCTTATTTTCTGCAGTTAAAGTTGGCCTTGATTTATTTGATGAATTAAATCAAATAGTATTTTGAACTGTTTTACAATCAGTAGTATGGTTTTAGGTGTTCTATCATCTTAACACTTTTACGTTACTACTTACCAACCCTCGGCAGTCACTCCTCGAGCCTGAGTGTATGTCTGCACATTAGCAATATTTCTGGATTGTTTTCCTTGGCAGCTGAGAGTAGGCCCAATGGCTGGTACCTCATACCTTCCTTAACCAAAGCAGCTCCACGTTCATCCTTTTTATATTTGGGATTGTGGATTTCTGTGTAAGTATTAATTTGACCAACAGAGGCCATGACTAGAAATGGTTGGGAACCATTGTGCTAGGTATTGCTTAACACCATCAGAGCCTGAAAAGTCTTTGAGCCTGTGATACTTCCCGGTGGTTAAACTGTTTAACTATAGAGTATGAAATGCTCCCAACTCATGCTGTTATCCAAAAATGCCTGATTTGCTTATTGAGTTAAGCACTCAACCCAATTAATTCAAATGGGCTTTGCTCAAAATGTTAGTTTCTAACAGGGAAGAACTAATGTAGATGTCGTTTAGGATCTTTTGCCAAACTGTCTTTCTTTTTAGCTCACATCCAAAACCAAAGCCAATTCTGAAAATCATACAGCTAATGGGAATGGTGCCTGCCCAATTTGAGCTCTGATCTCGTGAGTCCCTGTTCTTTCTATGCAGCTGCCATCCTTTCCTTCCCCTAACTTTTGAGCCATGTAGTTCTTCTTATCTTTATGTAAATTTCTAATTTAGGTTATGGAGTTATGGCAGTATTCACCCAGCACTCTAAAATGAAGCTGGGATGGGCGCAGTGGCTCATGCCTATAATCCCAGCACTTTGAGAGGCTGAGGTGGGAGGATCACTCAAGCTCAGGAGTTGGAGATCAGCCTGGGCAACATGATGCTACAAAACGTACAAAAATTAGCTGGGTATGGTGGCATGCACTGTAGGCCCAGCTCTTTGGGAGGCCGAGGTGGGAAGATTGCTTGAGCCCAGGAGGTTGAAGCTGCAGTGAGCCATGATCGCACCACTGTACTCCAACCTGGACCTTGGAGTGAGACCCTGTCCCTCCAAATAAATAAATAAAAATAAATAAAGCTGGAAATTAAGGAGGCAGTGAAAAACGTAGAGACAGACTCCTTGGATTTACCTGGGCAACTGTAGTCCACATCACCCTTACTTATAATATCTAGTCAATAGACAAACTCTTTCTGTTAGATATCCTAATTAACTTTGTCTGAATACATCTTCTCTGTCTCTTCTATCATTAGCAAACCATGTTTCACTTGGATCATTAAGGCAACCTCTCAGGATGTTTCCTCACCATTTTAGTAGCTTTCTAGTCCTTCTTTCTCACTATAGCCAAATTATGATTATATCACTCTCCTTTACAAAACCATGGGCAGGATCCTTACCGTGGCATACAAGGCCTCTTCCATTGTTCTGGCTTAACCGCTTGGCACACCGTCTTGTGTGCTTCATTTTCCAGCTATGCTGAAGTACTTGTAGGTTTATAACTAAGACAAGATCAACCTGTACTTGGGACATTCGCAGATGCAGCTCCTCCTGCCTGATAGACACACCCCACATGTACCATAGCCTAGGTCAAACGTCCTCATTCTTTACTTCTTGGCTTTAGCCATAGATTTTGCCCAGGAAGTCCTTCTTGACTGTTGCCAGGACTAGACTAGGTGGGTCTTGGGTGTCTTCACATAGCACCCAATACCATCTCTATCAAAACCCTTAGCACATGGGATTTAAAATGTGTTTGGAAAATATTGGTGAATGAGGTGTTCTTTGGCTCAAATGCCTCACAGGCTCAAAGGCCACATGTAAAGGAAATGTTCCTCTGACCCTTGAAGTGTTGAAGCAGAGAGCAACACCATCTCCTTGCATGTCTGTGACCACCTCCCCTTCTCTGCCTCCCTCAAGACAAAGTCTGACTCATTAGTTTAGAACTCTGTCAGTGAACGCTGTCTGCAAAATTAATTTTAGAAAACATCAATAGCTAATTAATGAGAGGGAAGAGTGGTATTGGTGTTAAAGTAACAAAATATTAGAATGGGAAATGGTATCCCTATACAAATATCTATGAACATTGAGAGCACTGTGATTGATGTTACAGGCCTGTGTGTTTCAGTTGGTTCCGTTAAAAGATCAGTAAAACCTGTTTATGTGCACCCAGAAACTCCATTTTCATATGAAAATATTATTATGCAAAGAGTCATTTCAAAATGCACACTGAGACTTGAATATTTATTCATCGAGTTTAAGAAAACTCTGATGCTGAAATTCCAGAAAATGTAAATGTAGAAAGATTGATACATGAAAGGCCTAAATCATTAAAAGTGACCTTTTATAATGTTGTAAAACTTAGCTGTGGGGTGGCTATATTGTACACAAGATAGAAAGTATAAGAATAACTCCAGAAGAGTTTTTTTTTAATCTACCTTTATTCATGCAGGACCCGAGGTTAGTCAAACATAACACCATGACGTTATTGTCATGAGAGAATTAAAAGGCAGCTTAATGCACTCTTCAACAAGAAACAAATTCAATTAAAAATACACATTAAACAGTAGGAGACTGTCACTATGAATGTTCTTCTAGCTAGGCAAATTTTAATAACATGTCATTTTTGAGTCAGTCGTATTTGAAAGAAATATAAACTTGAGCCAGCAACCATTGTTTTCATCAGGCATCACATCATTCCTTTTACAGTGGTCATAGCTGAGCTTGGCATTTTGACCATATCATTTCATTCAATCTCATACATAACTTACATTATAGTAGCTGTCCTCCCATTTTACAGATAAGGAAACTGAGACATAGACAGACTATGTGACTAGCCCAAGACCTTAGCTAACCACATTTCACTTGGATCGTTAAGGCAATGTCTTAAGATGTTTCCTCACCTTTCTAGTAGCTTTCCAGTCCTTCTTCCTCAATATATCCAAATTATGATTGCATCACTCTCCTCTATAAAACCATGGGCAGGCTCCTTACGATGGTATATAAGTCCTCTGCCATTGTTCTGGTTTAACCTCTTGATGCACCATCTCGTGTGCTTTATTTTCCAGCTATGCTGAAGTACTTGTAGGTTTATAATTAAGACAAGACGTACCTGTACTTGGGACATTCACAGATGCAGCTCTTCCTGCCTGATAGACACACCCCACATGCACCTTAGCCTAGGTCAAATGTCCTCATTCTTTACTTCTTGGCTTTAGCCATAGTTTTTGCCCAGTTTGTAAACAGTTGCATTCCAACCTGGCTAAATCCAGAGAGTCCAAGTTGTCATCACTATATTATACCCCTGTCTGTTAACGGGTAACTATCAAATTGTCAGTCTGAGTTGTCCTCAATGTATTTTTTTTGTTTGTTTCCTTGGCATTCTGTTTTTAAGAAATAATTTGTTACTTTAGTCAAATGCTCGGCCTCAATGAAAACATCGTTAGCATATGAAAAATAAGAGGGATAAATTGTGCAAAAATGACTATAATACGAAAGCATCCTCTTTACTCTCCATTGTATGCTTCATAAAGTTGCATTTTTATTTCTCTAAAAAGAATGTCTGAGTTCAAATAAATTCACAGTGAGAACTGATACCACAGATGTAATCAGTGTGGGCTCTGTACATGTGGAAAGACTTGAGTTTTCCTCTCTGTCCATTGACATTTAAGTGAGTATCTAAATCTCTTTAAACCCCCATTTTTCATCTGTTAAATGGGACTGATAGTAGCTACCTTATTCAATTATTGTGAGATAATAATGTAAACGAGATAATATATGTAAATTGCTAGCCCAATGGAAATGAGCAAGTGCTCAAGAAATTGTAGCAATCATTGTTATGGTCTTACTGAATTAATTCCAAATAATTACCTTGTTTATAGACACTTTGCAAAGTTCCTTAGCCCTTTTAAATATGTAATTATTTCTTCAGTGTCTCAGGCAACATAAAAACTGATGCTTTCTTTGATGTGTTCAAAAGTAAGAAACAAACAGTGTTTGTTTAAGTGTCCTTCCACCCATCAAATAGGTGAAGACTGGCTTTTAATTCGGAGCACTGACTTCTGATTGTGAAACTTATTTTCCATTGTGATTCTATCTCTTTACCTCAGAGGTCAGTACCTTTATTCAAAATGAACTACTACTAATTTGACCATTGAAAACAAAATTGGCTTGTCTGTTGCTATTATTTCCTATAAATATCCTTTCTAATGATAGTTCATTATTTAAAGCTCCTGTCATTCTTACCTGGTTTGATCTGGCAACCCAGTAAGTGGATGACTTCACTCAACAAAAGCCATCTTCCATACTGTGGTCAGAATGGACTTTGTAGTTTGAAACTCCGATCGTGAAATTATTTTTACTTAAAATTTTCTTAAAGTTACTTCTAGATAACATGAAGTTAAACTCCTTTATTGCTTCACAAGGCCCTTAATGCCCTAATTCCTTTTAAGCAATAACCTGATATCTCATCCCTCCCCATCCTCTCACTGCTTATGCAAACACATTCAGGTAAACAACCAGTAGCTTCCCTCCTGACTGCTTTCGCCTGTGCTAGTGCTGGGGACGGTCTCCCTCTTTTTCTTTCTCTCACTTCTTTCATTGGTGAATTCCAAACCATCTTTTAAGACTCATATTATTATTATTATTATCATCATTATTTGAGGTAGAGTCTTGCTCTGTCACTCAGGCTGGAATGCAGTGTGTGATCTCAGCTCACTGCAACGTTCATCTTTTGGATTCAAGCGATTCTTTTGCCTCAGTCTCCTGAGCTGCCAGGATTACAGGCACGTGTCACCATGCCCGGCTAAGTGTTTTATTTTTAGTAGAGATGGGGGTTTCACTATGTCGGCCAGGATGGTCTCGAACACCTGACCTAAAGTGATCCACCTGCCTCAGCCTCCCAGTATGCTGGGATTACAGGTGTGAGCCACTGTACCTGGTCTTAAGACCCACTTTAAATGTTACACCTCTGTGATCTTTTTCTGGTTTTTGCACCTTCTCGCCAGGCTAAGTTTTTCTTTTCTGCATCCCCATAATATCTTGCATTTATTTTATTTTAGCTCCAGTCTCTGCTTCGTTTATTCAACAAACTTACATGGCCATCATATGTGTCAGAGACTGCTCCAAAAACTTTACGAACATTAAGTCATTTAATCTTTAGGACTCCTTGATGAGCATGGTGAGTGTAGTATTTTTATCCTCATTTTACACAGGAATAAATTTGGCACAGATTAAATAACACAGCCAGTAAGGAAGAGGCAGAGCCTGCATTCCAGTTCAGCAGTGAGTTGTCTGAGCATGAGCTCTCAGCCTCGACATCACGTTCCTAACCACCATGCTAATCATCTCCATGCCAGCGTTGTAAGGACCTTGTCTGCTTCTCATTTTGCTTTGTCTTTCTTGCATCAAGTGCATACTTGACATATCTAGATGTTGGGTAAATATCATTAATTGAATAAATTAGTAAATCATTTCTATTCCTAAGTCATTCCTTTGGCTTTTCATGTTTTCCAGACTGTTGTCTCTTTTGATCATTAGCTCAAAATTCATTTATAGATTGTTGAATATCAGAACAACTCTTCTCAAAATCCCATTCCGCCATAATTTTCTTCCATAATCTCAGAGGCTTTGCCCTTAATCTTGAGACATAGAAAGTATAGAAGTTCTCTTACCTTTAGCCTCCATTCTCTGTGGTAGAAATTGGGATGTAGAGTTTGCTGAGCAAACTTCACGTAGGACAGAGGCGGCATGATGAGGTTTAAGAACATGAGCTTTGCAGTCAGGCTTGGATTCAATAGAGACTTCACCACTAACCATTTGGATGACTATACAGCCCAATTTGTACCACATATAAGGATGCACACACACACACACACACACACACACACACACACACACACATATATATTGGGCTGGGCATGGTGGCTCACATCTGTAATCCCAGCACTTTGGGAGGCGAAGGTGCTTGAGGCCAGGAATTCCAGACCAGCTTGGAAAACATAGTGAAATCTCATCTCTACCAAAAAAAAAAAAAAAAAATTAATTAGTTGGGCATGGTGGTGCATGCCTGTAGTCCCAGCAGCTCAGAGAGCTGAGGGTGAGGATCACTTGAGCCGGGAGTTGGAGTCCATAGTGAGCTATGATCACTCTAGCCTGGAAGACATGGTGAGGTCCTGTTGCAAAAAATAAAATTAAAAAATAAAACAGAAAGTTGGCTATAATTTTAGAGTTATACAAATGTGTTTGAGAGCTCCGACTCTGGCAGGAGCAGAAAGTGGTGGTGCCGATTTGAACGTCAAGGCCAGCTGGAGCTGAGTAGTGGCTCAAATAAGTCATAGCATTCTAGGATTTGGCCCTCTACTTTGAAGGCCCAGAAGCTCACTCTTTAACTTAATTATTCCCAAGAGAATGGCTCAAGCTAAGCAAACTTTATGTAGAACAGAGGTGGCATGATGAAGGTTAAGCACACGGGTTTGCCGTCACTCTTGGATTCTAATACAGCCTTCACCACTAACCATTTGGATGACCTTGGGCACATTTCTTAGCTCTGAATATTAGTTTTCTCTTCCGAAAAACACAGATAATGTATCTTCCTCACAAAGCTGTTTGCTAGGATTTAATAAAATATTGTGTTTCTACCTTAGTGCTGCCTGGCATATAGTGTATTCTCAAAGGAGAACGGCATATTACAACAAGGAGGATTGTCACATGGACCAATTACTCATGTCAGTATGACCAAGATATGCTACCCTTATAGTCAAGCTCTATGAAAACCTGAATTCTGATCAGTAGCTACTTGAGGAACATCATGGAAACCAGAGCAGGAAGAAGTAATTCAGCCCAGATGAACAGGGGCACCAGGAGGGATTTTGTTATTTGTTCATTCATTCTAAAAAATAAACATTAGTTAGGCAACTACTATGGCCAAACAGTGTGCTAGGTGCTAGAAGTATACTAGTTTTAAAAGGATACAGTCCATGTCCTCAATTTGTTCACAGTTGAATGAGAGATATAGACAAGTGAACAAGAAATTCAATATATAACAACAGTTTTTGACAAATGCTTGGAATAAAATAAATGGAATTCACTGATGGAGAGTAATTGGGTAAAAGTTAGAGTTGTCTCTTAGTGTGCTTTTGCAGAAGCAGATCCTGAGATGAGATTTTGTGTCAATGTGATTTATTAGAAATTGCTCCCAGAAAACTGGTAGGGAAGTAAAAAATAGGTCCAGAAAGGGAAGGAGAATAAATAAGAATGCAATATCAAGCAAACATCTTCAGAGGATAACTGGCTCAATCGCAGGGAGGATGTAAGGGAAATACATTTCGATTGCAGAGCCAAATCCATCATGAAGCCAGGAAGCTGGAGCATTTATACTCCTCATCCATCAGTCATTGGCTAAGGCTGCACTCTGGGGTGAAGGGGTATACAAATCCACAGCCACTTCAAGCTCTCCATGTACAGTCAAGGGCATCCTGGAAGCCTGGAGGTCATCCTCCAACAAAGAGACACAGATGCTGGCAGTTGGGAGTGAATGTTCATGTTCAGGAAGATAAGAGGGCAACCCAAGGTGATATGAACAGAGTACTGAAAGCATCTTCTATGGGGTGCAGAGGGGTGGTATCTGATGAGATGACATCAAAACCAAGACCTGAAAGATGAGCAGCATCCAGTCTTGTGTAGAAAAGGGAAAAAGGTTTTCAAAACTAAAAATAAAAACGAACTGTTTATGGGAAGTCATTGAGATAGGAAAGAGCATGGGTTTAAAATATTGAAAGGATCTATGTGTTGGGAGCATGGTGAGTGAACAGAAGAATGTTATGAGATAAGACTGGGGAAGTATGCAGGGTCCAGAAATTTGTAAGCTATCTAAAGGAGTTTGCATTGATCCTGATTGCAGTGAGTTGCTATTTGAAGATTTCAAGCATTAGAGTGACATTATCTGATTCAGGTTGTAGGAAAATCACTCTAACCACCATGTGAAAGGTAAATTGGAGCGAGGGGAAAGAAGAGAAGTAGGTCTGTCATTCTATAGTTTATTTTATAGTCTGGGGAGAAGTGACAGCAGCATTAACTAGGGTGGGGGAATCATGAAGATGGGAAGAGGTTGATGGCACTAGCTTGTATTGTAGTAGAGCCAACAGGACTTGATGGATTAGGTGTATGAGGGAGAGAATGAAAAAAGTTGAACATAATATTTGGGTTTCTGGGTATAGTGACTGGGAGGATGGGGTGACCATTTAGTGAGACTGGATGAAATAAAAATTAGTAAGACAAGTCAAATTGGGATAATGCTAAGGTTAATAAATAATCTTCATGCCACCTTTCAACGCTGTGTTGAATCTAGGATTCTTGTGATGTTCATGACACAAGAGTATAATTGATTCAGTAGAAGGTAGTGATTTTAATACAGGGAATTCCCTTTTAATGTCTATTCTAATCTGACTCTTAAACTGTAGTAATGAAACCATTCTAACACTCCGTACAATGTGTAAGCAGCTCTGTAAGACATAATCTTAAAGAAATCTTTTCTCAAAAGTATCCCCCTTTCTCCCAGCAATGAGTCATGTTTTAGTTATCTTTTTTACGCAATGATATTTGCTTCCCTATTTAAAGCCAAGCATTGATTTACAGCCAGAGGCCCTTCAGTGTTTCTGTTGAAGTTTTTTTACACAACTATTTTCTATACTGTGTGATTTTATAATCAAGCCTTCTATGGAAATAGAAAGAATAGCCTCTGCAAAAATAAGAGCTGACAATATTAGACACAGTGAACTCCAAAACTGGCTGTTACATTCTAGGATCATCATGGGGGTGAGAAGGGGCTCTGCCAATGAAAATCTGTTGATATAAATGTTTATCTGAAAAGAAGAGCTGACAACTCAGTCAGAAAACATCTCCTTGCCTAAAATGATTCCCTTTTTCAAAGCACTTGGGCCAAGGAGTAGAAGCAGTGTGTATCCTTGGTTGTAGTGACAGCTTGACTGCTTATCTGTTTGACCTTAAGTAAGTCACATCACCATTTGGAATTTCAGTCTTGTCCTCTGTAAATGAAAAGAGTTTGAATTATAGTTGGAATGACAAAAATATTCCATCTCATGGGCCCACTTACATACATCATCAGTGAATGCCTGAAGCACTGTGCTGAGAAGGATTCTGAGACTATCTCTGGATTCAGGAAAACAATGTACCCTAGGAGATAAGCTCTGTCTACTATGGACATCAGAACTGGTGCATGTTTGTGACTAGTCTTTAAGCCAGGTAATGAAGGCATTAAAAAATAATTCCCACCAGATGTGTTTATGCTCATGTAGCCTAACATTTACACTTGGCCGCTGGAAGAGTCTGAAGTTCATCTCAAGTCCTCCATCCACGTGTTTTCCTTTTCTCGCGAACTACATCATGGGCATGTCATTCAAAAATCCTAAACAACACAAAAATGTTCGTCTTAAATTAATAGTACTATACAATACAGCAATCAACAATACTTATTTTATAAACAGCTGTGTGTAGTCCCCTGAAGAAGGCTTTGCCTCTTCATATTATCCTAAAACTAAAAATATAATTTTTATCTAATAGTTTTAGGATAAAGGCTTTTGCCCATAATGGGTACATTAAAAGCCCAGAATGTTTCAAACAGACCTTCTATGAAAGCACAGTAAGGCATAGCCGCTTAACGCCAGAGACTCTTTCCTAAATAGAAAGACCATAAAGGCTCACCTCGATTGAAGGTAAGGTCAAAACTCTCAGAACTAAATTCCTGACCATCCCACCTTGCTCGTTTAAATTATAGATGATCACCTGAGGCCTGTGTTTTAATGCATCTTCAGCTTCAAATTGGTCACTTATAAAGAGGTCTGAAAAGAAACAGTCACACAGTTCTGTTCCAAATATCCTGTGTGAATGTCTAGACGTTGCACATGCACATAAGCGCATGCACACACACACACACACACACACACACACACACACACACACACACGGTCTTGGGCACTTAGCCAAACGTTCAATCATCAGGATAGTGTTCCCTTTGATAGAAGGAGAAGCAGGAGTTTCTTTTGTTGGGAAGAACCTGCGCAGCTGACCCCCAGGATGACCGCCAAGACAAGTTGCAAAGAGCTGAGGCTAAAATATGGAAAAACTGAATGCCTTGTTTGTTTACACGTCTCTCGTCCCTACCTAACCATAAGGCACTTTAGATAAGGCAGTGCTTTTCTTCACTGCTGCATCCATCATGCTCAAAATAGGCCTGCTATGCAATAGATGAAAATGTGTTTTTTTCTGTAGTAACAAGAGTTCCAGCATCACAACCAGTAGCCAACGGCAGAAAGGGACAGGAGAAGCTGGTGAAACACTGAAAGATTAGAGGTAGGATTAAATGGAGTAACAACTTGAGATGGCCCACCGCCATAATGAAAGAGCTGGAGCATGTTTGTGACTAGCCTTTAAACCAGGGGATTGAAGGCATACACAAAAAAAGATCTAACCAGATGTATTTATGTCCATGTGACCCAATGGATCATGAGTATAATGAAAATAGACCCACTGTATTTGACTACATGAACGAGGCCAGTCTTCTCATTGCCTGAGTTGTTAACACAGATGATAGGCATTCATGGATGTAATGCTAATTGTTTTAATGAGATAGGCATGGGAAAGTGGTTCATACCATAAATTTTGGAGGCTGACAGTCTTGAAGTGGAAAAGTGGTGAATGCCATGGGTTTTGGAGTCTTACAGTCCTGGGTTCAAATCACAGCTTCACTATGAACTATGAGTATGACATGAAAGGTATTTAAACTCTCTGAGCTACAACTTGACCATCTGTGAAATAAGAACAATAGTAAGTCCCTCCCATCCCGGGTAAATGTTACCATCCACATCCAGCATCCCAGTGGCTGGAACATAGTGAACATTAAAAAAATGTTTGTTATTATTATTATCGACATCATTAATGTTTCAGTATTTTAGCTAGATTTCAACGTCGATTGGATTTTTAAAAAATCTATGTCTAGGGCTTTCTAAGCTAAGTTAATGAGACAGCTTTACGCAAATTTAGGAATGTTTCATTATTATCATGGGTGCAAGAGGCTAAAAACATTCCAGTAGGGGTAGGGAAGCGTTTTAAGTTTTAAAATAGAGAAAGACCGATAACATTGTCAAGAATCAGTCTCAGCATCACCAGTTTTTTGCCTTGTTCAAGTAATTCACAACAGAGGTCAGGACATGGAACACTGACACGATTTCAAATGCACAAGTAATTGACAGGATGAGAAGTGTAGCCACATTAAGAATTAGAGAACACTATATCAATTATTGTCTTAAAGAGATAAACTGATCATTCATAACTTGCAGTTATAATTTGCCTCCCCCGTAAAATTCCCATGTTGCCGGATAATATGGATAGAGCTTTGAAGTGGATGTCCAATTAAAGAAAAGGTCGGGGTCAGTGTAGTATTCTGGTTTCCACACATACATATATGCTAAGGTAAATTTGCACTTTCTTGAATCCTGCAACATCTATTTGAGGAATGATTCACTTAATAAATATGTACTGAGCACCTACCCTTTACTAGGTAGTATCAGTGTTAAGAGTAAAACTCGAGGTCAATGATTTTCATCCCATATTTATCAGCAAAAATTTTATGTCTCAAATCTAAATTTATATGATCATCAATAAATCACCTAATGAGATTTTGCATACATATATTTGTATATGAAGTGGGGCTAGAATTCCCATCCCTACTGTTTCATAGTGCTCAGAAGCTAAAATTAAGTGACAGATGAGAAAGTGTTTGGAAAGCTAATTTTTTTAAAAGTTATGCTGTTAACCATAGTTACATAATTTAAAAGAATAGAAAATATTTGATTCTGAGGACAAAGTAAAGCAGCTAAGAAAGTTAAAATGATAAAGAGAGATTTGATGAGAGGCAAGAAAGAAAATCAGAACGGTTTGCTACTTTGCATAACTGCCCCAAATCATGTTCAACTCTTTCTTGTGGCTATATCTGGCAGTGCTTTAGATCAGTGGTTCCTAAACCTTGATGCACATCAGAGTCATGAACAGGTCTGGTTAAATGCAGAATGCTGAACTCATCCCCTGGTGTTTCTCCTTCCTTCCTTCCTTCCTTCCTTCCTTCCTTCCTTCCTTCCTTCCTTCCTTCCTTCCGTCCGTCCGTCTTGCTGTGTCACCCAGGCTGGAGTACAATGGCGTGATCTCAGCTCACTGCAACCTCCACCTCCTAGATTCAAGCAATTCTCCTGTCTCAGCCTCCCAAGTAGCTGGGACTACAGTCGCACGCCACCATACCCAGCTAATTTTTGTGTTTTTAGTAGAGATGGGGTTTCACCATATTGGTCAGTCTGGCCTCAAACTCCTGACCTCAGGTGATCCACTTGCCTCAGCCTCCCAAAGTGCTGGGATTACAGGCGTGAGCCACCACGCCAGGCCTAGAATTTCTGATACAGTTGGTCTGAGGTGGAGCCCAAAACATTGCATCTCTAACAAGTTGCAGGTTATGTTGATATCACTTGTCTGGAGGGCACACTTAAGGAGAGACCCTGCTCTTGCCAAGCTTGCAGAGCAAGTAGGGAAACAAAACACGAATGAATGAAAAAAATATCAGGCCCTGAGCTCCAGACATGTGTATAAAAGTGTCTGCTCTCAAGAGACATCTCAAATCGAACATGCCAAAAGTGGAACTCTTGCTTTCTATTCACAAACTTGTGCCTTTTTTTAGTCTTTCCCATCTCAGTTGATGACACACTCTCAACGCAAGTGCTCAAGTCCCAAATTTAAGAGTTTATCTCAACATCCAAGTGCAAGCTATTCATTCTTTAATTCAACAAATGTTTATTTATTTAGCACCTACTGTGTGTCAGATACTGTTCTAGCCATTGCGGCATAGAAAAATGGCCAAAGCAAAGTCCTAGTGCTCAAAAAATGTAAATTCTGATGTGTAAAATGTAAAACAACAAGTACGTGTATAGAGAGACAGTAGATAACATATTCAGTAACCAAAATTTGAGCATTTCGCACCATTTCCACAGCCACCAGCCCAATCTCAGCCATCATCTCTTGTCTGAGCTACTTAAGGTGGACATAAGTAGTCTTCCTGTTTCCACTGTTCCCAAAGCACAATCAATTATCCATGCAGCGTTCAGAGAAGCTTTAAAGCATTTCTTAGATTACCACGTTCTCCTACCTAAAACCTCCCAGTGGCTTTCCTTCGCATTTAAAATTAAATCTAGACTACTTAATTAGCATGGTATGCAAAACCTCTCCAAATTCTCATACTTATCTCTCTCTTTTTATTTATTTATTTATTTTTTTATTTTTTTTTTAATTTTTTTTGAGACGGAGTCTTGCTCTGTCTCCCAGGCTGGAGTGCAGTGGCCGGATCTCAGCTCACTGCAAGCTCCGCCTCCCGGGTTCAC
>NW_012104798.1:300332-321979 GCF_000951045.1 Mandrillus leucophaeus
CAAAGACTGATCACCCAGAGGCTGAGGCTGAGGGAGGGGAGAGTTTAAGGAGATTAAATATCAGATGAAGCAGGTGTTGAGGAGGAACTGAACATTGACAAATGGATTTGCCCTGAAGATGGATTTTTGATAACTTTAAGGAGAGCAGCACTGGGAGGAGAAGGGAGATAAGAAAAAAATCTGGTGATGAAAAAATACAAAGGATAGGTATAAGAGAATATTTAAGAAAGCAGAAGCAACACTGCTTTTAAACTTAGATGTTATTACTTGGAAGTGGGGGTAGAATTTAAGCATGTTTAATGAAAGGTCAGATTAGACCTCATGGAGAGGGAGAGAGTCAAGGATGGGGGCATGAGCTTGGGAGAATTATTACTTGGAAGTGGTGGTGGAATTTAAACATGTTTAATCAAAGGTCAGATCAGACCTCGTGGAGCGGAAGAGAGTCAAAGATGGGGGCATGAGCTTGGAAGGAGGGGTGCTCAGGTAGTGAGAGGGGATGGGGCACAGGCAGGGCCTCATCTCCATCTAGAGTTGAGCAAAATGGGCAGAGGGAGGTGCAAAGATTAAATGCAACAGCTAGGGTGGGGGTGGAGGAGCTCACTAAAGACTGACTTGATCTCAACAGGTTAAAGTGGGAACAGTCAACTTTACCTGAAGGCAAATAGGCCTGGACATTTCAAGAAAAGATGATTGAAAATAGCGGTTCATTGGTTGATGAGTCTGGGCATGGGTGGCGGTGATTATCTGGTAACTGTGAGTATTACAGGGAAATATTAGAAGATAGTGACAATGTGACAATGAGAGACCAGGAACTAGTCCTTGGAAAGGATAAGGTGTGAAGGAGTAAAGTGTTTAAAGGTTTTTGAGAAAAACCAAAGTTTGGTTACAGATGTTTCCAGTTTCTAAATATGAAATCTTGGGGGCAACTCATTTTCCTCTTCTCAGCCTTAATTTTCTCTCCTATAAATGAAGATTGCTGTCATTTGTGAAGCTTAAAAGAGATAATGGATACTCAGTGTTAAGCAGAAGAGGTAGGTCATGAGTAAAGCTCAAAAAAAATGATAAATAGGGAAGAGTAAGGCAAAGTCCAAAGTAGGGCCTTCAAGTTTTAAAATTTAATGCATTTTTATTTGTCAATTAAAAATA
Organism: Mandrillus leucophaeus; assembly: GCF_000951045.1. Taxonomy (NCBI): domain Eukaryota; kingdom Metazoa; phylum Chordata; class Mammalia; order Primates; family Cercopithecidae; genus Mandrillus; species Mandrillus leucophaeus. The sequence goes on from NW_012104798.1 coordinate 301,479, forward strand.
AATTTAAAATGTAATGCATAAGAATAACTTGGAAGAATGATTTTAAATGCATAACCCTGCCCTATTACTCCTATGAGATTATGAGTCTGTAGGTCTGCAGTGAAGACTGGGAATATGCATTCGTCACAAGCAAATACTTCAGGTGATGCTCATGTAAGATACTCAGTGCTTCAGGTGATGCTCCCTAAGTCACACTGAGAAGAGCATTGAGAAATGCACTGGTGATTGATGGCATTGCACAGTACGGGGCCAGCACTGTACAGTTGCAATGGTACTGGTGCAACAACCATGTTTGAAACTCTAGACCACGATTCTCAGCACAGATTGCTTAGTAAACACCTGGAAATCTATATCTGAATGTATGCATATATGTATGTGTATATATATATATACACACATTTACAATGTCATGCATCAACCTTTTCAATCTAGTTCCAAAATATTCTTATCATCCCAAAGGGATAATCTATATTCATTAAGCAGTTGTTCTTCGTTTCTCACCTCTCCGTTGTCTCTGGCAACCCCAAATTTGAATTCTGTGTCTACACACTTACCTATTCTGGATATTTCACATAAATGGAATTATACAACCTGTGACCTTTTGTGTCTTTTTTTTCACTTAGTATGATGTTTTTGAAGTTCATCCATGTTGTGGCATATCTGTAGTCCATTTGTTTATGTCTGAATAACATCTCACATATCTAGTTGGTTGATTCATTTATCTGCAAATAGACATTTGGCTGTTTCCACTACTTGGCTATTGTGAGTAGTGTGTGTGTGTGCAGCCGTAGCAGCCACAGAAATTAGGATTTAGCCCCTCGCCAGTGGACTCAGGTGATTTTAATACATAGCCAGTATTAAGAATCTATTTTCAAGGTATTGAAGAAAGAGCTGAATGGCTATGTAATTTAAATGCTATTTAGTAGACAAATTTCTTTTCTAGGACTAATGAAACATTCCTCTATGGGGCTTGGTGCACAGGTGGTACTTGATAATGTAGACTAGAGAGCAGGAGAAAGAGCTGTAATTTCAGAAGAGGTTGGCGCTAACAAGGAGTTTGAATGAATTAGTTCTGTTCTGTGTCAAATGTGGCCATGACACACGGCGTCATAAATAACCTACTGAAATTTATTCTACTTTTCTTTCTCCAGAAGATTACTTTCTAGCAATGCCTAAAGTTAGAAGTAGGGGGTACCACATTTTATACCTGTTGGCTAAATAACACAGCTTGATGAGCCAAAAATGAGCCTCAGAGACCCCTCACAGTGATCTGAGAAGGAGTATAAGATTTGTCAAGGCTGCATATGAATGATGTCCAGGTAAAAAGAAAAGAAATTGCTGTAGAAATTATTTTAACGGTAAAGCACATTCAGTGTCAGACCTACGCATTATCCTATCTATGAAACACTCATTGATGTCACAGAAAGGTATGAGTGTGTCTTTTGATGTGAGGCTTTGTACTTCTGTAAAAACTTACTTCTGAGAAGTTCAAAGTGCTTTCCATGGACTTTCTCAGAATCCCTTTCAACACCTTTATGGCATAGATGGCCAGTGTTATTCTCCTCTCGTAGAAGATAGGAAAGTGGAAATGCTGAGAGGTTAAGTGTGATGTGCTCAGTGATTATCTTTTAGGATGGGGCCCAACGCTCTAGGCTTCCAGAGAGTCCTTGGCAATGGTCCCCATTACCTCTCTGCCCTCTCATTATAAGGTTAGCATGTAATAGTTACGACAAAAAAAAAAAAGATTTGCCAATGGGAAGGATGGATATTTCTAATTTAGTACCATCAACTGCCTGGAATGAGTTTTCTATCAGGGTCATGATGACGTCATTATTTATTGACAGCATGGGGAAATTTTTCACATTCTTTTTTATTATTTTTAGCTGGACATCACACAGGAGTGTTAACATCATCAGTGTTACATCGGGTCTTCATGTGCTGCCCTACTTAGGTGATGGTGTGGAATGGTTCACTTTCTCATCACATTTCATTTTATTTCATTGTCATGATAATGGGTATGTATCATAATACATACCCATTATGATGTAGTCTACTTAAAATATACCTTGAGCAGGTAGTCTACCTAAAACATACCTTGGCCAGGCAAGGGAGGTGGCTCATGCCGGTAATCCCAGTACTTTAGGAGGCCGAGGCGGGTGGATCATGAGGTCAGGAGATAGAGACCATCCTGGCCAACAAGGTGAAACCCTATCTCTACTAAAAATACAAAAATTAGCTGGGTGTGGAGGTGTGCACCTGAAATCCTGGTTACTAGGGAGGCTGAGGCAGGAGAATCACTTGAATCCGGGAGGCAGAGATTGCAGTGAGCCGAGACTGTATCACTGCACTCCAGCCTGGTGACAGAGCGAGACTCAGTCTCCAAAAAAACACAAAACCTCATTTACGTTATTTAAATGTTACTTAAACATACCTCAGGTAGTTACTTAAAACATACCTCAGTTATGTTTTAAATAGGCTACCTACTCAAGGTTGCTTTAGGATTCAAAACATTTTAAGTTTCAAAAAGTTTTGATATTTAAAGTATTTTGAAACATTTTTAGTATGAAATGAATACTTTTTTCCCCCTGGGCAAAATTTGTATTAATATTTTTGGTTGATGGAGCAACAGACATTCTAGTGATTAAACCTTGTTCTAGCACCTTAACATGATATGAGGGCCACAGTGTTCTCGGTACTGGCTGAACATCAGGATTGCTGTGTGCATATTTTAATTTGTCTTATCTGTTAAAGTAGAAAAGTAATGCATGCAAATACAAATGAAAACAATAGTATTTAGCTCACAGAGAAGGAATTAAGATGAAAATAAAGATCTCCTCTCCTGTATAATTTTCCTAAAATTTTCAACCTTACTCTACAATATACCATAATCTAACAATATAGATAGACTTGTTGGATAGCTTTTATTTAATCCATTTCAACTATATAAATCTAACATTGTGTTTCTACTAGTTACATGGCACTCCATTATATGGCTGTATTATAATTCATTTAAACACGTTTCTCACTGGTGGCCATTCAAATTGAGTCTATTTCTTCAATAATTAAAAAAAAGCTGTTATGAACAGTTCTGTATATGTGTACTTTTACATGTCAAGATAAATGACATATTTGTAAATAATTTCTGAGACACAGTGTAGATATATACGTATTTGTATATGTATAAATATATGTGTATAATATATAAACATATGAGTATAATATACATTTATATGGCATATATTTAAATATTTTAACATATGTTTCATATATATCGCTATTTTTCTGAGAAGATTTAAAAAGAAAATACAGCCTCTCAAGTGCTTGCTTTAAGTATTTACTGGGTTAGATCTCCTAGGGTAGTTGTTGACAATCCTTTTTTTAGAAAAGCAAACAATTAATTCTAAATCACAGCTTTGTTAAATCCTCTATCCCATAAAATCACCAGCCAATAACATGAAAATCTGTTTTCTGCCTATAATCTAAGTTAAAATATAGTTTCGAGAAGTCGTAAAGACCAGATCTGTTTTTATATAACTGTCACTCTTGATACTGTAAAGAAGTCAGTATCATATTTTGTGTCCTGCATATTCTTCCTGGAAAACCAGAGGAAAATTCAGCCAAATAGTAGGTTTTCACTTCATGAGACAGGGAATTTTTAGTGACTCGCACTTATTTAATGGATTAAGCATCTGCTACAGCAGAATATTCACTGTCATTTGTGAAGATGTAAATTTCAGAACTGAGTACAAATAATTGTGCTATGTAACTGTAAGGAAGAAGTTTCATAATGTTTTAAACTGTCCAAGTCTGAAGAATTTCTGCGTTATTTTTATCATGATTATGAACAATTTTGTGCATATATTTTTTTCCTTTTTTTTTTAACAGTCCTAAGATCTCTGTGAGAGTGTAGTTGTCTGGATACTTTTATGTCCACATGTGGTTTTATAGAGAACTTTTTCCTGGAGAAAAGAAAAAGAAAGAAAGAAAGAAAGAAATGATTTCCCCCTCCCTTTCTGAACAGTTTACCACTCCCTTTACACTTTCAGAAAATGTATTACTTGGATAAGATCTCTTTTCAAAGCCTGAATAGATATCAAGAAATCACCATTCTGAACCCTTTCTTATTAAAAATACACAGAAATAAGCTTTGTCACAAGACATTGCTCTCATTCATCAGGAAGCTTTTATGCTTGGATGGAATAATTAAGCAAATGGCTATGAACTTATTGAATATTTCAAGGGGAAAATTTTTTCATCGATAAATATTGTACAAGCCTTAAAATAATCCAAGTTACTGGCACATATTCATTGCCAAAATATTGTTACCTTTTGGAGCACCATGCTAATTTGAAGAGTGAACAAATTTAAATGAAAATACTGGTGCATATTCCAAATAAACATCTTCAAATAACCTTACCATATTAATATGCCCCGTGCTTTGAAATTCCTCCACTGCTGAGCAGAGAATCAGTAAAGAAAGAGGTGAGGGAAGAAGTGATTATTATGGGTACCTACTCTGTGCTAGACACTCTGTCAGGCACTTAATATACATTATTTCATTTATTCTTTCCACCAAGCTCAAGAAAGTCAACGAAAAAAAGGCCTGACATGGTTATTGCTTGCCAAAATTCATAGAGTTAGCAGGGTACGGGACAAGTATTTGAAACTTAATGTGATTCCAAGGTTAAAAGAAGAGAACCTTAATACATATATACCATCACTTTTACCCTTCCCCAACCCACTGCCATTTCCAACGTCATCACTAATGCACAGGGAGAGAGATTGCTACTTTGAACTTTGATACCTCCCTTTCTAACTATAGGATTTTTTTCCTGTTAGTTTTCTGTTACCCAAACCTGTTTCTGATATGGGTATATGTGTTTATGTGTGCATGCATGTATGTTTGTACATCTATCTTTATTATAATGGAAATATACCCAATGTAATAATTGGTCCCCAGAGACTGAAAATATTAGCCTCCTTCTTACTGCTGATTTAACCTCCTTTACAAGATACCAGGAAATCTAATCATTTCTACCTTAAACTTTAAAGAAAATATGAATTTTTAGTTTAAACTGAAAAGAAAAAGTTTGTCCACTAGATTCTTCACTGTTTTTTTGTTTTGTTTTGTTTTGTTTTGTTTTGTTTGAGACGGAGTCTCGCTCTGTCACCCAGGCTGGTGTGCAGTGGTGCGACCTCTGCTCACTGCAAGCTCTGCCTCCCGGGTTCCCGCCATTCTCCTGCCTCAGCCTCCCGAGTAGCTGGGGGACAGGCGCCCACCACCACGCCCAGCTATTTTTTTTTTTTGTATTTTTAGTAGAGACGGAGTTTCACCGTGTTAGTCAGGATGGTCTCGATCTCCTGACCTGGTGATCTACCCGTCTCGGCCTCCCAAAGTACTGGGATTACAGGCGTGAGCCACCGCGCCTGGCCCTTCACTGTTTTATAGAGAAAAGCAAATGGTACTTACTAAATTTTTTACTAGTTGACCACTTGGGTTGTCATCATAGGGAGATAAATAGTGAAAGCACTGCCTTTTAAAATGAATGTGTCCAGGTTTCAATCACTCTTAACCATTTAATAGGTGTTTGACTTTGAAAGTTGTTTAACCTCTATGAGTCTCAGTTTTCTAGCTGAATCTGAACAATAATAGTACTTAGGAGTAATTTTTGGATAAAGGAGAAAATATATACCAAGCCCTTATACTGCTCTGGTCCCACATTAAATCTGTGAAAATGGTACATGGTAGCAAGAACTGCTGAGCACCCCACTTCTGGAACTGGGCTCTGTTATCACCTATCGTAGGAGTAAATTAATCCCAGTAGGTCAGTCCAATACTCAGACACTGTTATAAAAGGAAAAAGGACATAAGTTCACATCTACCATTACCATGCCATCTGCCTGGCTGAAAAAAATGCAGCATTTGGAAATTCTCCAGTTATCAAGGCTTTGGGAAGTCTAGTCAGTCAGCGGTGAACAACTGAATATTCAGAGAAACCCAGTTAGCAAGTCCAGGCAAAGATCCCCAAGGGGAAGGTGTGAATTTAAACACAAATAATTTTAAAGATGATCTTTATATATTGTGCTTTTGCTAACTGAGTATACTTCGCTTGTTCTAACTCTTCTTCTCTCAGGCCAGCAACCAAGCTAAGAGCTTTAGACCATCTCCTAAAATCTATACTGTTGATGTCTTTGGGAAAAAAAAAAAAATCAAATCTGGTGACACTGAGCTCATGCCCACACAAGGCAAGAGAGGTACACCTGAGTATGGTTGCTCTCATTTTAAATACAGAAGGCAATCTCTAGTGACGAGAGCCCTCATCACTTATATTATTGCATGGGCACTCATGCTGTGCAGAACACACACACACACACACACACACACATCCACCTGTGGCATATATATATATATATAGTGTGTGTGTGTGTATATCCACCTGTGGTGTGTGTGTGTGTGTATGTGTGTGTGTGTGTATATATATATTCCACCTGGTGTGTGTGTGTATATATATATATTCCACCTGTGGTGTATATATGTGTGTGTGTATATATATCCACCTGTGGTATATATATATATTTTTTTTCTTGTAAATGTTCCTGGGACATACCTTCCCTCTCCATGCATATTGGGATTTATTTCTAGGGAACAATACAAGAACTACACACCTCTCTCTCAGCTCATGCAGTTCCCTGCTCTTCCATTGCAACGTTGAAACGCTTTATTGTACCCTCCTATAGAGAAGAGTCCTAATGAACAAGAATTGCATTTCTGGTTCACAAAATCATGGCACCTTGCACAGTACCTAGATTTAAATTGTTAGGCAATGACTGGTATGGAATGGCTAACTGAAGGAATGAGAAATGTACAGTAATTTGAGGTGATTTTGAAATTGGACCTGTCAGCAACTGCGTGACCTATAAACAAGTTTTTCATCTTCACAGTCTTATTTGATATAATGCCAAGGTTGGATTAAGTACTCTACAAAGCCTCTTCCAACTCTGAAATTCTTTTATACAATAAAATAACTTCCCTTGTTCATTTCATTCCTATTTTAATCTTAACTTTGCTGATTTGGGTTAAGTTACTAAAGTCTCTACAACCAGGATATTAGTAATATAATCCTTATCTCTTGGGATCCTTGCAAGAGCTAATTAATAAATAATGTAGAGAAACTTAGACAAAAGACAAAAAGAAATGAGAAATTACTTATTATATTTTCATAATTGCATTTTAAATGAGAATAGTTGAGAATCTATGTTTCATTTATGAACAGAATTTTAACTATTAGTGCTTGTAAAAAGAAACATTAGGTCCAATTTTACATTCTCATTTTCTGAAGAACTAATTTTTCTTTTTTATAATTTTTTCAACTTTTACAATCAAACCCTTTTACTCAGTGGCGGATCTGTTATCTTATATCTGTGGGCCCAGCATCCTTATTTTGTGACAACGGAAGCACTATGTTTAACCCTTCCAATCTCTCAAAGGCTAACATAGTGCCTGGCAAGGAGTAGGTGTATCAAAATTGCCTGCTGCTTGAGGGAAAAAAATGCAAAACTAGTATCAATCAAAAACAACTCATAGCAACTGTGTGGCCTAAACTGATAATGGTCCTTCAATGACTTAGGCATCAGGTCTTCAAAGATTTTGTTTTAGCACTCATAAGTATTTTGTATTAATGGTTCAAACGATGAATGCCCTAAAACTGAATTCTAGTTGACAAAATCAGCTTAAGCTTGGAAGTGTTTGAAGGTTGTGTTGGTCTCTTCCCCTCTCGACTGGTGTGATTGCAACAGCTATTGAGACTGCCAGGCCGTCTGTCTTTTGGGACTCAGGAGACAGGGAAGCCAGTTGGTTTTAAAGTAGAGAGCTTCCAGCAACCCAGGGTCACGTAGTTCTGCTACCTGTGTGTAGGGAAAGGGTGTCCTGGGCTGGTGCTCTGTGGGTCTCCACATTTCTGGGTGACAGACTACTCACTCTTGCAAATGTGACTGTGAGCCATCTATAGACTGGAAGAATCAGGTCTCTTCCTCTGCCTGATGTGCAGCAGAATTAGCTATGGTGTTCCACAGAGGTACAGCTCTGTAAGTTTAAAAAAAAAACAAAAAACAAAAAACAAAAAAACCCTGCTCTTTTTATAGGATGCCTATACCTGGTTATGAGGTTTCTGTCATATATCAGAATATTTCCTCTTCATTAAGCAAACTCTTTGTGGTATTTGCAAAATCTCTAAAGACTATCCTTGTCTTCCTTTGCTGGTTTTTATGTAATAATTTATAGTATCAGCAGAGAAATGTTGCTACTTGCAGATGACACCCTAGCTACATGTTGTCTTTGAATTTCAAGAGAATGCTGTGGATACATTCACTAAAGCTTCTGTTGTTAGTGATAGAGGATTTGCACAGCCACCTGGGTCTGTCTGCCACATGCTTCCCCCAGATACTCTCATTCTTGGTGTTGCCCCAGACACTTCTCCTGAATTTCCAGTTCCTGGTCTGATATATTCCACTTCTTTTCATTGGACCTTCATTGTTAGTTTTGAATATTATTCCCCTCTTAAAAATGTATTACCCATGACCTACAGGGATTTTGCCTGTTTGTTTATTCAACAAGTGTTTATTATGCACCTTACACACCTATTATATGACAGTCACAGCAGAAGCACAAAATACACAAGTCTGAGTAAAAATGAAAAACAAAGCAAAAGCAAACGAAACACAGAGTCATTGCGTTCATGGAGCTTATATTTAAATTTGCAATATGCATCTTCTTACCCAAAAATCAGAACAAATGAGCAAGTATAATTCTTCTAAGTGTGAAAAAGTGTTTAGAATGGAGGAATGTGATGTGGTCAAGGCAGGAAGTGAAGGCCTAGGATAAGAGTAACCCTACAGAGAAACAGTTTATGTCTCACTCTCTGGTGAAAGACAAGAAAATGACATGTGTTTTCCCATTTTAACCTCACAGCAACTTAGCGTGGTAGGCATTAGTGGCCACATTTAATAAAAGGTAAAACAAAGCTAAAGAATGCAGCCCTAGGTCAAATAGCTGGTAAGTCATGAAGCTGAGATAGGAGACTACATCTTCATCACACTAATACCCATGACCTGGGTTGTTACTCATACAGGATAGAAAGGCATGTGTTTCTCTATTTTTATGCCTAATTTGGCCATAACTTTCATGTAACAGATGCAGACAAATTATCAATCAATGTTGACTTTTGATTCAGTAGCATTTAATACTTTTTCTAAAATAAAATTGAATTTTAATAGTGCATAAGCAATACTCATTTTTTCACTTTGTTAGTAATGAGATGTAAGCTTTAATTATTGTTATCGAGGACTTAGCATCTTAAAGTATCAGGTCTTAGAGACATGTCTCATTTAAATGTGCATTTTAATAAAGCATTTCTTCTAAAATTTGAAACATATTCTGATTGTTTCAACGAACCTGAAACTGAAGAATTTCATGATGCACTAAAGAAATATTTTTAGAATCAGAATTCATCAACATTGATGCAGAATTAATATTCTATGTCTCAGCTTGATAGGGAATTCAACTGGAAAGACATTTTCCTCTCTGTGGGATTAGCATGTTTATATTCAATATTATAAATAGAATGGATCCACAGTCAATTGCAAACAGCTTTTTCCAAAATTATGTCTTCCTACTGTTGTAAATGTAGACTATCTGTGATTGTAATATCGCATCATGGCTAGTAAACATTTGTCTATCTGAAATGCAACTATAAAGTATTCAGATCGCTGAGTGACTCACAAAGAAACTGTTTTAGGAGCGACGTTGGCCTTTAGCCATCCATAGCCTGATTTTCATGGAAAAGTGGCAGGAAAGGAAACCATTTCTTTGCCAGCATTTGTTAATCTTCCATGAGCAAGAAAAATGAAACGTTTGAGGTGATGGCTATCCCAATTATACTGATTTGATCATTACACATTTTATACAGGTATCAAAATTTCACATGTACCCTCAATCTATTACAACTGTTATATATCAATACAAGTAAAGATGAATTTAAAAATGAATGAGAGTAAAAATGAACATTTTGTTAAAATATTGGGTTAACCAAATGCGCCAGTGCTAAGTTTCTTACTCCTCTATGGAAAGCCTTTTCAGCAAGTGCTTGACTCACTAGCAATTTATCCATGTTTACTACAACTTGCTGAGCTCTCCTTACCTTGAGACATTCAATGATCTTGCTGAGAGGTCTATACTCCTCACCTGTGGGACTTGGCACATGTGATTTTTTTCTCCAAGAAACTGACCATTAATTTTCTCCAAACAACGAGACCTCTAGCATGCAATACGCTCTCAAGAAACATAGTTTTTGTTGATTTTTGGTTTTGTAATTATCAATAATATTACACTCAGACAATCAAGAGATATGAACAGCTTCATATAACTAGCTAGTGGAGAATCAGAGTACATGGGAAACTTGTGTTTGGTTGTGTGTGGTTTGCTGCACTGTGGAAAGTATTTAATGCAACTGATAATTACAGTTGAGAGTTTCTAGTTCTGGAGTCACTCCATATAAGGCTCTAATAAATGGGTTTATACAGTTGATTAAAGTGGACTAGGCAATTTTCATGCCTCATTCTAACCCTGACATACCCAGGTTCTAAACCATTCTGTGATCCATTGGGGATAAGCCCGGTTATAAGGAAGCCAATCCGTATGTTAGTAGTCTTCTTTGCAAACTTTATGTACAATGCCATCTGCTTAATAATTATTAAAAAGATATTTCCACCAAAATGTAAATTTGTTTCATCACTTCTATCTTTAAACAGTAAAAATAACTCAATCTACCTGTGAAACTATTCTATACAGGGATCTGTACCAACTGAAGCAGCTTCTACTTTGAAGTCATTATTGTACCTTTGATGATCACAATAAATTAATGAAAATTTCTTATATGTATCATAAAGAGAGGCCTCAATTGTAGAAAAGTTATTACTGTTCATAGAGTAAATACACCTGAGAGAAATATCAGCTACTGGTTTGAATCACCTTGAGGGAACTTATAACTTTATTAAGAGTAATATCTATAATTCTGATATTAATAAAGATAATAACAGTGATAACAAATATTGATTGCTAATATGTGCTAGATATTCTGCTTGGTATTTTACATAAATTGATATATTCAATCATCGTAATGACTTGTTGACTGGTTACTGTTGTACTAGTCAGGGTTCTCCAGAGAAACAAAGCAACAGAATACACATACATACACACACACACACACACACACACACACACACGCGTGCACGTGAGAAAGATATTTATTTATTTTGAGGAATTGCCTCATGTAATTATAGAGGCTGAGAAGTTTCATGATTTGCAGTCTGCAAGCTGGAGTCCTAGAAAATCCCTTGATTTCATTCCATTTCAAGTCCAAAGGTCTGAGAACCAGAGGAGCCAATGGTGTAAATCTTAGCCCATTGTCAGGGAAAGAACAATTTCCCAGCTAGGAAAGGCAGACAAGAGAAAAAAAAGGGGGGGTAAGTTTCCCCTTTCTCTACCTTTTTGTTCTATTCAGACTCTCAATAGATTTGTTGATCCCCAAACACGTTGGAGGCGGCAACCTACTTAACTGAGTCTACTGATCCAATGCAAATCTCCCATAGAGACACCTTCACAGACACACCCAGAAATGACATTTAATGTAGACATTTCTTGGTGCAGTCAAGTTGACACAGGAAACTAACCACCATGACTAGTATTATCTCTATCTTACCACTGATAAGGCAGTCTCAAAAAATGCATAGTATTTGCTCAAGGTCTTAACCAAGTGCAGTGTTTACAGATTGCAAAGATTTCTTTTTTTACTGTAGGCTTGTTTGGAGAGTTGTTTTGGGTTATCGGTGTATAATATATGCTCAGAGAAATGCTTCACATTTCTTTGGCCCTCCCAACAACCCCAAGAGTTAAGGAACATAAGAAGACATTCTTTTTTATTCTTTTTTTTTTTTGAGACGGAGTCTTGCTCTGTCGCCTTGGCTGGAATGCAGTGGTGCGATCTTGGTTCACTGCGAGCTCTGCCTCCCGGGTTCATGCCATTCTCCTGCCTCAGCCTTCCGAGTAGCTGGGGAAAAGGTGCCTGCCACCACGCCCGGCTAATTTTTTTGTATTTTTAGGAGAGACGGGGTTTCACCGTGTTAGCCAGGATGGTCGATCTCCTGACCTCGTGATCCGCCCACTTTGGCCTCCCAAAATGCTGCGACTACAGGCGTGAGCCACCACGCCTGGCCAACATAAGAAGACATTCCTAATCCCACAATATTGATGAGCATACTGCAGTGTTTGCGGATAGATGTTCCACACCATGTTTGATAGCAAATCCAAGATGAGAGGCCTAGGACTCATGCCCTGGAACTTCTAGCTGGTACCTCAAGGCCCCACTCAGAGCTTTAAACAGAAGAAAATTATAAAAATAATGCCCATTTCATCTTAGAGAATGACAAATTCTGCACGCTAAATTTCTTCACAATATGAATTAACCCCTCCCCCCAACTAATTCCCAATGCCTCTATGATTCATTAGTGTCATCTGTCAGCAGGTTCTCACATTATCTGGCTTATTCCTCTGAAAAGACTGGAGTTTGTGATGAGCCCCTTTCTGTATTTCCACCTCTTGCCTACACCTTCCTTACCTGGTGACTCAGCCATTAGCCTCTGACTTGATTCTAACCCCTCAGTGAAGTGTCAAAGGATGTACCCATTTCCTCTTCAAGAAGTGTTCGCCACTCAAAAGAAGAAGGGTTTCAGAATCACATCTTTTACTGATTGCAAAGAAAACCCATATCAACTTTTAGAAAAAAAATTCTTAAGTCTTGAGAAATGCCTCAAAAAGGTTGTTATTGTTGCTTTGTAAGTTACCCAATTGACCACTGTTAATTTTTGATTATATATCTGCTCACTAATTTTTCTGTGAACATACATACAATTTGAATTATACTGTACATACTATATAGAAAATTCTTTTTTCCCCTTTTTTGACTTTTTACCAAACGCTACCATCAACACAATTCTATGTCATTAAATATTCTTTAGCAATATAACTGGTAGTGACTCTGTAGTATTCCAATATCTAAGCACTCAAAATAAGGATATATATATTACTTTATCTAACCAGTTCCTTATTTTGGCCTAATTTGGTTCTTATTTTGCACTTTTTTGTGTTACAAATTACAATGAAATGAACATTTTTATGGATAACCATCTGATTGCATCTCATTAATTTCTTACAGTAGACTTTGAGAAGAAAAACTTCTACATTAAAGCAAATGTAAATTTTTAAAAAACAAGTGTTTCAATAATGTTCTGAGGCATGGCTTCCTATAAGGCATCATTTTTTTGCATTGTGTTCAGAAATGCTGGGGAAGGTACCTTTGAGGTGGCTGTACTATTAGGAGGTAATTTTTCCGTCCCTATTCTCCAGTTCAATCTGCCATCACCTTCCACACTGTTACATGGAAGCCAGGAAGCCTTCCCTAATAAATTGTACCCCACCTGGGCTTTCTTAAGAAAACTCAACAGGACTCAAAGCTCGGAACAAGAAAGCAGTGCCAACAGACTAAAGGGGATGTGAAAATTGCTGGTGAAAAAATCATTTGGCTGAGTAACTTACTGATGAGACTGGATTTCAAAAAGGAATTTTTGCTACATGGGGTCTGTTGTCTGCTGCAGATGGCTAGCATGTGAAAAAAAAAGCAAGAAATCCCCCAACCTCCAAAAGCAACCAACTTTTAAAGTGTGAGGGCTTGACAGGATCAAGAATTAAATTAGGTTGTCTTTACGCTAAGAGACTGGAGATCTATGTGGACCAAAATTATATTATTATGTTGTTACCTATTTGATTGTATTCATAGCACTTGTAAGTGCCTGAACTCATTTATATGTGTGTTTGTTCATTATTCTTCTCCCTTGTTATAAAATAAGCTCCGTGAGACAAGCACCTTGTCTAACTTGTTCCCTTTATATCTTCAACACCTTAGCACAACACCCAGCATTGTTCTGGCATCAAGTAATTTTTGTAGGATAAAAGAATGAAAGGACTGTTATCTTTATCTAACCCTTTGAATGTCTACATTTTTAGTATGTAATTAATTATTTACTGATTAACCTTTTGTTATATATCTTCAGGTATTTTCTCTGTATATGTTCATCTCTGTGGTTTTATAATATGCTCTTGAAGGACAAAGGGCTATAATTTAGAGAATAATTTGTATCCATTGAATATATATCTTAAATGGTAAGCTGAAGTGACCATTTATTAAATATGTGTTCACTAACTGGAGGCTAATTAAAATTGTGTCAATTTCTGATTTTTAGTACCAGATATAGCTTATTGGATCTGGTGTTTGCGGATAAGGTTTGCTGACATTTCATTTTGAAACACTCTCTAAATCAGTATAAAATGAAGCTTATCTCAAGATTGGTTAATATAAGAATCCAAAAACCATTTGAATGGGGGAAAAGTCAGTGGAGTCACTCAAATGTTACATTTCCATTCATTCATTTGAATGGTTATAATACGTTTTAGTGGAAAAAATAAATGAAATTTACATTATGAAAATTAAAGTGGTTGTATCAATACAATATTATGTAAATCTCACCAGTCCAGTTCTTTGTTAATGGAACTCATCTTCCTAAATGCTTATGTGAAATTCACATTGCCATCTATGTTATTTATATATGCCAAGTTTTGGTTGCTTCTTATAAGATCTTTAAAGAAAAGTTTAGGGAATAGGGATAAAATGTAAAATTAAGACCATTGAAGTATGACTGGTAAAGCCATTTTTTATGATTTCTATTTTTATTTTTGTATCTTCTTGTAGAGGTGGGGTTTTACCATGTTGCCCAAGCTGGTCTCCAACTCCTGAACTCAAGCCATCGGTCTGCCTCAGCCTCCCAAACTGATGCGATTACAAGCATGAGCCACCGTGCCCAGCAAGGCCATTTATTTTTATTAAGCATGACTTTAGACCTTATCTAGGTCAGAACCTAAACATATTTCCAACTGATATGTTCAATTTTCTCCTTTCCTTGAGTCTCTAATGATCTCAAGACCATACCCAGGCAATGCCTTCTCCTAGGAGCAGTCCTTCCTCCTCTCTGAGGCCCCAGGATAATGGATATGCCTCACGTGTAAGCACTTTCCATAGCTAGTTGAAATGATCGATTTCAACAAATAATAACTGAGTACTTGCTATGTGACAGTCACTGTGATGTTGTTAAGCCAAAGAAATCCTTGCCTCATAGAAGTTACATCCTAGTAAAGGAGTCACTAACCAAATAAGCTGACAGTTTCTGATATGCTGTTAGGTAAATGCATATTGTCGAGAGAAATACAGCATGGTAAATGAATGGAGAAGGATGGAGTGGGTCATACTGTAAGCCAGCCAAGTTGGCATCTCTGAGGAGGGACATTTCATGAGGACTTGAACACCATGAAGAAGCAAGTCATAGATATCTGGGGAGAACATTGTAGATACAGGAAAGCCTAGTAAATACAAAATCCCAGAAGCAGAAGCACTTGCCAAATGTTTGACAAAAGGGAAGAAGGCTGAGGTAACTAGAATGAGGTGTGTGAGCATGAGAGTGGAGGAACTGAGGCAGAGAGAGAGAGAGAAAGAGAGAGAAAGAGAGAGAGAGAGAGAGAGAGCCAGGAGCCAGTTCTCAAGCTCTCATTAGCACAGGAGCCTTATCCTGGGTCTGTCTCTTATACACATCTAGATGTGTATAAGAGACAGATATTATATATATAATTTTATTCTTCTGACAAGGTGTCCATAGGCTTCACCAGACTACTCAAGGTGTATATGGTTAAAAAAAATTTAAACAGTACTAGAGAAATAAATGTTGTAGATATAAACCATTATTTTAAATAAAATTGAGTAACAGAAGTTATCACAGTGCAGGACACATAGTAAATGCAGTATATACTATGCATAAGTGTTGTGAAACTTTGTGTGTGTATGTGTGAGTGACTTTTGGGTTATGACATAAGATATCTTTCTCACTGTGGATTGTAATAAAAATGTTTTGAAAGTCAATGGATTAAGGTAGAAGCATGTTGACAAGAGGTAGGATTTATGAATGTCTCTAAGAAATCTTACAGTCCCCAGATCACAGAAAATGTCCTATAAATGTTTCTTGATGAACGGACTGAAAAAGAAATGTATTCTTTCTGCTTCATGCCTTATCCTTCTACTAGCATTTTTGATATCTTTGTTCTTTGTTGTTTTAACCACCTCTCCTGGGCTCTGGTCCTTGAGCCTCAGCCTCTTTCTGTTCTGAATCCTCACCCTCTACCTTTTTGCTGGCAACGATTCTATAAATATACCCAGAAATCTCCCCCAAACCATGACCCTTGCTTCTTAAGGCCTCATATTATCTTCTTTCTTGTATTTACATTAAAATACTATGGATGTATCTGTTAAACCGTCAGGAAATATTTAGTAGACACCATTTGTATTCAGGTGATGTGGGCTGGGCTTTCCCCTCCTGGGACATGCAATCTCACCACCCACTACATTCTGGCTTCAGTTCCCTCCACCCCACTGAAAGAGGTCTTCACATGTCACCAGTGACAACCTAAACTCAATGAACACTTCCCAACCTTCATCTTACTTGATCTTTGCTTATTTCTCTATTCTTTGCATTCCACGCCAGTTTGGCTAACACCTTACTATCAGTAATACCAAGCTAGTAAGTTACCCATTTTCCTACTTCCTGTTTATCTTTTATTGCACATATTGTCCCCCTCTCACTGGAATGCTTCTTGTCTCTGATGTTCTTTTAGTAAAGTTTTCATCATCCTTCAAATTCCAGATTAAGTGTTGCCTCCTCAGTGAACCTCTCCACCTCCCTTGGTCCTTTCACTCAGCCCTACATTCCTCCAGAGCTAATCCCCTCATTTTCTCTGCTCCCCCTGTGCTGGTATCACCAAACCTCATGTACTATATATCTGTACACAGATATCATATTGTACCTCATGTACACATACATCATATTGCATTTTAGCTAATTACTTTCTTATCCATCTTCTGTACTAGACTGGGAAGTTTCTTCAAAGACAAGAATAACTCTTAACACAACACTTTGCACAGGGTCTGTGCTCTAAAAATGCTTCTAAGTGAACATACGAATAAATGAATAAAAGAAATTCTTCCATAATTTCATCAGCAATGAATTAAATCCCAGATCTAGGGAAGTGTTCTAATACATAGTAAATTCTCAATAATAATTTGTTGAAAAAGTTATATTTTGTTCATAATTGATATACATTAAAATTATTGAATTATACGTAAAAAATCATTCTTAAATTTGGACATACTTTGCCTATGTTAGACATAGTCCCAGTAGGCAATCATTTTAACAATTGTTGACCAATTTCTTTTATTAAATTCCTTCTTTTTTATCTGTATAGTCAATGATAAAGTCAATGGCAATATAGTCATTGATAAAGAACCATTTTATAGGTAGATTAAAATGTTTTGTCTTAAAGCATGATATATATCTATTTTTTAAATTCAACAAATTGATTACGTTTCCCTTCTGCATGCACAGCACCTTTTTCAGAGTGACACAGATACTTTACACCATCAAAGTTAAAGCCTTTGTTAAGGAATTTGTACCTGTGCTTACCAGGGAAAAGAACGAAAACATTTGTCTCCAACAGATGACAGGGCCTGAGCACAGAGGCATTCATTCTACACAGCAATTTATCAGCAATGGTGAATCAAGGCCCCCTATCAAATACAAGCACTGGGGTAAAGAATAGTTAATTCCATCTGATTGAAGAAAGCATTATTAACCTGCTCATATACTTTATGTGTGCCCTTGTCTATCAGCCAGCTTCCTTTCTTCCTCTGATTGAGTGCTTGCACTTATCTATGTCTTGACATTGACCATGGATTGGGAAAGTCAGGCATCTGTGGCACAAGGTTTGAACATTAACAATAAATAGACCCGAGCTTCCACGAATTATTAATGATATTGCAATTTCAAGTTCCTTGCCGCCCTCTCCCTTGCCTCCTGACAAATGGCTTCACTTCTTTGTCAAATGAAATGAATGGTACAGTGATGTTTTCGAGAATAGGCGAAATTTCTAAACAGAATTGTTATCATTTCAAATATTCCTGTAAATGTATATGATAAGCCTACTGAGAAGAACCCAATGGTCTCCTATTACTACCAGAAAAGGAGTAATTTCCATTTCTTTTTTACCAAAGAGTCAACCCAATATCAAGGCAGAGTTCTAAGAAATATTAGAACTTTCATCTTTACAATGTACTTAAATAAAAATGTTTACTGTACATATTCCCAAACTTGGATATTTTCCCCAAAGAAGGAACATTTCTCATTCAATTAAGCAATATAATTTGGGAAATGGCACCTTGGGTACAATTTGACAAAATGTGTACTGAACCTGGAACAACTTTGTGCTAGGAACATACATAGATACAAAGAATGTAAAAGTTTAATAGTTGGAAAATGTGATAAAACAATATTTTTAAACTTAAATGATATTCATTTACTTAATTTTATTGCATTAAGAAAATAAGAATAAATTCATAGCCCTTTAAGAGAATTTTGTCATGCCTCCTATTTGTGCAAAATCAGCGGAGCGCTCTGCAGAAATTAAGCCATCTAGGACAATAAAGGAGAAGACATTTCTGTGGTGATCAGGCCAAATTAAGAATCAGAATGTACATGCATTATCTCTTGAGGCTGCTATATTAGTTTCCTAGGACTGCTGTAACAAATTCCCAGAAACTGGGTGGCCTAAGACCATATAAATGTATTCTCCCAATAGTAACACTTTTACATTGTTGGTAGGAATGTAAATTAGTTCAACCATTGTGGAAGACAATGAGTGATTCCTCAAAGACCTATAACCAGAAATACCATTTGATCCAGAAATCCCATTACTGAGTATATACCCAAAAGAATATAAATCATTTTATTATAAAGATATATTCACGTGTATGTTCATTGCAGCACTATTCACAATAGCAAAGACATGGAATCAACCCAAATGCCTATCAATGATAGACTGGATAAAGAAAATGTGGTACATATACAGCATGGAATATTATGCAGCCATAAAAAGGAATGAGATATCCTTTGTAGGAACACGGGTGGAGCTGGAGGCCATTATCCTCAGCAAAGTAATGCAGGAACTCCTGACAGGGGAGTAGTGGGAGGGAGAGCATTAGGATAAATAGCGAATGCATGTGGGGCTTAACTCCTAGTCCTAGGTGATGGGTTGGTAGGTTCAGCAAACCACTCTTGCATATGTTTACCTATGTAACAAACCTGCACATCCTGCACATGTATCCTGGAACTTAAATTAAATTTAAAAATAATAATTATCCTCCCACAGTTCAGAAGGTTGCAAGTCTGAGAACAAACCTGGAAAGCACAAGCAGGGGAATGAACTCTACAAAGGCTCCAGGAGAGAATTCTTCCTTGGATTCTCAGCTTCTGGGGATTGTTGGCAGTCCTTGGTATTTCTTGGCTGATAGCAGCATCCCTCCAGTTTCCGCCTCTGTCTTCCACAGGCTGTATTCCCATTGTGTGTGTCTCTCTCTATCCTCAAATCTCCCTTCCCTTATAAGGACACCAGTCATTGGATTTGACCACCTTCATCTAGGATGAGGTCATCTGCAAAGACCCTATTTCCAAATAAGGTCACATTCTGACTTCCAGGTAGACATGAATTTTGGGGAGACACTATTTAACCCAATACAGTTGCTTATACTCCTTTATTTGAAATTGTGGTTGGTTAAATGGACTCTAAACCATAAACAACGAGTAGATTACAGCTGCCTATAAGTATGCGAAGAAGACTCAGAGAAGAAACCTGAGTGAGACTCTCAGAACTGTGCAAAGGAATCGAATCAAGTAGAAAGCAATCAGATAGCTATGACGTGCCTATCTGGGACTTGCTCATCTTTTTACTCTCACCTCCACTGGTGCCTTCTAAAGAAACACTCCCTGAACACGTGGCTCATCTGTGTTGGGGGCTGTGCATCCTCTCTCCATCTCCTGTGTTATGCAGTGCAAAACACTCTTTGCATTTGCCAGATAGCTTGATAACTACCTGTTTGTTATCTGATTTCTCCCAATAGATGGTAAGTTCTTATGAAGTTGGTAAGATGTGAACAGCACATTGTGGGTTCAAAAATGTCTGTGTTTGCAAATGAATAAATAATCAATTAAAGTGTGAGGCACTTACAGAGAGTAAGTAATGCATGAATTCTAACCTCAGAGAGCCTGCATGGATGCTAAGTGATGTGCCTACAAATCATCATAGTTGAAGACAGACAATCCCTACCTAGTGCCAGAAAAGAAGCAAAATGAAATACCTTGGGAAGTAGCAGATTAAGCTATTATTACAACCGTGGTATGATCTCTAGAGAAGATTTCCTGATGGATGTGATATTGAAGCTAGATATTAAGGAATAGGCATT
>NW_012104798.1:322029-326647 GCF_000951045.1 Mandrillus leucophaeus
ATTGTTGGCGGGAATGTAAATTAGTTCAACCATTGTGGAAGACAATGAGTGATTCCTCAAAGACCTATAACCAGAAATACCATTTGATCCAGAAATCCCATTACTCAGTATATACCCAAAAGAATATAAATCATTTTATTATAAAGATATATTCACGTGTATGTTCATTGCAGCACTATTCACAATAGCAAAGACATGGAATCAACCCAAATGCCTATCAATGATAGACTGGATAAAGAAAATGTGGTACATATACAGCATGGAATATTATGCAGCCATAAAAAGGAATGAGATATCCTTTGTAGGAACACGGGTGGAGCTGGAGGCCATTATCCTCAGCAAAGTAATGCAGGAACTCCTGACAGGGGAGTAGTGGGAGGGAGAGCATTAGGATAAATAGCGAATGCATGTGGGGCTTAACTCCTAGTCCTAGGTGATGGGTTGGTAGGTTCAGCAAACCACTCTTGCATATGTTTACCTATGTAACAAACCTGCACATCCTGCACATGTATCCTGGAACTTAAATTAAATTTAAAAATAATAATTATCCTCCCACAGTTCAGAAGGTTGCAAGTCTGAGAACAAACCTGGAAAGCACAAGCAGGGGAATGAACTCTACAAAGGCTCCAGGAGAGAATTCTTCCTTGGATTCTCAGCTTCTGGGGATTGTTGGCAGTCCTTGGTATTTCTTGGCTGATAGCAGCATCCCTCCAGTTTCCGCCTCTGTCTTCCACAGGCTGTATTCCCATTGTGTGTGTCTCTCTCTATCCTCAAATCTCCCTTCCCTTATAAGGACACCAGTCATTGGATTTGACCACCTTCATCTAGGATGAGGTCATCTGCAAAGACCCTATTTCCAAATAAGGTCACATTCTGACTTCCAGGTAGACATGAATTTTGGGGAGACACTATTTAACCCAATACAGTTGCTTATACTCCTTTATTTGAAATTGTGGTTGGTTAAATGGACTCTAAACCATAAACAACGAGTAGATTACAGCTGCCTATAAGTATGCGAAGAAGACTCAGAGAAGAAACCTGAGTGAGACTCTCAGAACTGTGCAAAGGAATCGAATCAAGTAGAAAGCAATCAGATAGCTATGACGTGCCTATCTGGGACTTGCTCATCTTTTTACTCTCACCTCCACTGGTGCCTTCTAAAGAAACACTCCCTGAACACGTGGCTCATCTGTGTTGTGGGCTGTGCATCCTCTCTCCATCTCCTGTGTTATGCAGTGCAAAACACTCTTTGCATTTGCCAGATAGCTTGATAACTACCTGTTTGTTATCTGATTTCTCCCAATAGATGGTAAGTTCTTATGAAGTTGGTAAGATGTGAACAGCACATTGTGGGTTCAAAAATGTCTGTGTTTGCAAATGAATAAATAATCAATTAAAGTGTGAGGCACTTACAGAGAGTAAGTAATGCATGAATTCTAACCTCAGAGAGCCTGCATGGATGCTAAGTGATGTGCCTACAAATCATCATAGTTGAAGACAGACAATCCCTACCTAGTGCCAGAAAAGAAGCAAAATGAAATACCTTGGGAAGTAGCAGATTAAGCTATTATTACAACCGTGGTATGATCTCTAGAGAAGATTTCCTGATGGATGTGATATTGAAGCTAGATATTAAGGAATAGGCATTATTTGTGAAGATGGATGAGTGGGATAAGTCAGGGCACTGGAAAACGATGATGATGTGGGGTAACTTTTAAGGCAGAAGGGGGAAAAAGCATGATTATAGGCATGAAAGTATGTAGGTCCAGGATCCATGTGGAAAACAGCAAATAATGCAGCTTCAATGCAGCGTTGCAAATGGATTCAATCATTGTGGTGAAGAACAACTGAAAAGTTAGGTGGCAATTAGATCAAAGAGATCTTGAGTGACAGTGCAAACAGACATTCCAAGAGTGTTACAGAGTAATGTGATATGATCTCTTTGTGTGAAGAGCTTCACCTGATCACAAGGGGCTCTGAAGAAGTCTGAAGGAGTCAGTGTAGAGTGTAAAGACAGCACCAGGCTGAGGAACCAGCATGACTGGATAAGCGGCAGGAGGAGAAAATGCTATTAACAAAAAAACAGAAGTGTGATATGGAAGGGAGGAGATCACCAGGTTGAGTGCAATCTGATTGAAGCAAAGTAAAGCTGGACTGGAAGATGGAGGTAGTTGTTGGCCTTGAATGAAGCAAAGATGAAGGAAGAAGGGAACTAAAAGATATTCCCTGGTGTTTCTCGTACCCCAGACAGGATGCACTGTGTACTCATGTGTTTCAATAGCATTTTATTTAAGCTGTTTCATTCAAGTGCTACTTGAGTGGTTGACTGCAGGAAAGGGCTCCGTATTAGTCTATTCTCACACTGCTATAAAGAACTACCTGAGACTGGGTAATTTACGAAGAAGAGAGGTTTCATTGAACTCACAGTTCTGCAGGTTTAACAGGAAGCATGACTGGAGGCCTCAGGAAACTTACAATCAGGGCAGAAGGTGAAGGGGAAGCAGGCATGTTTTACCACGGCGGAGCAGGAGAGAGAGAGAGAAACAGGGGAAGTGCCACACATTTTTAAACCATCAGATCTTGTGAGAACTCACTCACTATCATGAGAACAGTAAGGGGGAAGTTCACCCCCATGATTCAGTGACCTTCCACTAGGCCCCTCCTCCAACACTGGGGGTTAAAATTCAAGATGAGATTTGGGTGGTGACACAGAGCCAAACCATATCAAGCTATTTTGCAAATTCTTGCCTACCCATTCACAACAAAATGCAGAAATTGAATGTAAGCCTTTAGAAGCAATCGCAACAGTGTGATATTGTCACAGTACACATAAGTGTTATTTTGTATTTTACAAAAGTATCAGTGTACAATGAACTGGACAGAAAAAAATAAGGATCAAAATTGATCCTTCACCATATATAGTTTGAGAAGCTCTGTTCTATAAAACTAGTACATCTCCTGAAATAAAGGATAGTTGATCTGTCTACTCCTCCACGAGTTTGTCAGCTCTACGTGGAACAGGGAGGGATATATCTGATTCCTTTCTGAACCCCCAGCTTCAAGCATAGGGTAGACTATACTACATGCAATCAATAAATAACTAAAATGGAATCGATTTTGTAACTAGCTGGTTTTTTTTTTTTTTTTTGCTTTTTGTTTTATTTTTTTTTTTAACTGCTGAGAGAGCAGTTTTAGGCTGACCACTTGGGCAGAAGTCACAGTCCTGGAACTTAGGATAAATGAACAGACACAAGCAGACAAAAGCAGCAAGAGGTAATCCTCATTAGATGCCACAAGAGAGAGAAGAGCCATGAAGTGGAGCTGGAGCAGGCAGACCATTTGCATGCTTCAAAAAACTCTTGGAGTGCAGGTGCTCAGGATACAGACAGGAGGAAGTTAAAACTGAAAGTCTTCAAAGTCTCAGGCCACAGTCCAGTCTTGTTGGTGGGCATGCTTCCCCTTTGGCACTGTTGCTCCTGCTCTGGGCCAAGTTAAACATCTATTAATGCGGAATTGGAAAAGCGTTTTTTGGTTTGCAAGATCCTGAGCGTGATTCCTCTCAAAATAAGCAACCTGGCGTCCTTGACCCAACAAAACTCTGCTCTCAGCAATGACTTTCTGTAAGAAGGCAGATGATTACCGACTTCACTGCAACATGCTCAGTGCTGCTGACAGACTGAAGCAGTTCTGGGCTAAAGGTCTGCTACATACCGGTGCAAGCATTTGTTGTTACACTTGATCTACCTACATAATTTCAATTAGTTTCCATCTGTGACATATAAAATTGAATTCTACTGAATGCCCTGAGCTTTTTCTAAGCACCAAGCTTTGTTGCCAAACTGACACTTTGCAAGGAATCTAGGCCATACTTCAGAAAATCAGAGGCTGGTCAAACTTGAAAAGGTGTTAGTAATAATCTAGCCCATCTTCCATTTTACAGAAAGGGTACCTAAGGCACGGAGTAAAAAAAAAATTACTCATTCAAATTCACAGTGAGCTATTTCACATCAACTTGAATGAAGTTGTTCTGTCTGTGAAACCCTAAACAATTTTCACTACACCTCGGTGCTTCTGTCAACTATCCATTCATTGCATTGTAAATTTCTCAACAGATAACACATTCTCCCAGGCCCTGAAACCAGTAGATTGTGGTGGAAAAAATATCCAATGTGTCATTTTTCTTATTGCCTATTAACTACAGAAGTTCTCCCTATGTTTCAAGATATTATAGCATTTCATTGTGACTTAAAAAACTACTAGCAAATAGGAAGTAACATTTGCCAAATAAAATCCATAAAAATAAAGCATCCTTTACAATAAAGAAACTCTTGTCAATTATTTAGACATTTTAAGGGCATTTTGAACTCCGCAAATACAAATTTCAGGTTTATAGTTATATCATCAAAATCCTATGTGGCAACCAAAAGTTCATTAGAAGGCAGGACACTGAATTATTCTCTCTCCTTCCTTCCTTCCTTCCTTCCTTCCTTCCTTCCTTCCTTCCTTCCTTCCTTCCTTCCTTCTTTCCTTCCTTCCTTCCTTCCTTCCTTCCTTCTTCCTTCCTTCCTTCCTTCCTTCTTCCCTTCCTTCCCTTCCTTTCCTTTCTTCTTCCCTTTCT
>NW_012104798.1:326697-352346 GCF_000951045.1 Mandrillus leucophaeus
CTCTCCCTCTCTCCCTCTCTCCCTCTCTCCCTCTCTCTCCCCCGTTATGTTGCCCAGGCTGGTCTTGACCTCCTGCCCTCAAACAATGCCTTTGCCTCAGCCACCCAAAATGAAGATACTGAATTCTAACTACATGAACTTGCAAATCTCATGCAACTATAGATCAGTCTCCTCATCTTTACAGTGAGGCAATCACAGTATCTGCCTTCTAGAGTTCTTATGAAGAAGATTTAAAGTAATCCACCTGAGGTGCTTAGCACCGTGTCCTATAAATGTTAGCCATTAACATTAATAATTAGGTGATGGATTTGTCACAGACTATTGAAGTTTTTTGCATGAGCAGGGTGAAGAGACTTGATAATAAGTACAGGTTCATCCATTTCTGAGATTCTATGACCCTACTGGGCCTTCCTGGCATTAAGCCATTGGCAAGTTGACTAAGCCTGTCTTGTCTCCAACTAAATCCTGCTTTTAAATACCTTCTTCCAAATCAAATTATTCAGTTTCCCCCAGTCTAGCTACATTTTTCTTCTTGGTTTTAGGGAGCTCCGTCATTATTTAAAATCAATGAATCTAACCTAGATTGAGCATCTGCTATGCACCATGATTATTGCTCATGTTCCTGCACACAGCATCCTATAAGAGAAGTGTCATCATTGTAATTTACAGGTGAGGAATAAAGGGACTCATTCAACATCCAAAATTCAGCGATTATAGAATTTATTATAAAACCCAGGATACTTCTAAGAGTAACAGGGGATGTCATTAATTATCACAATAGTGATAATCATAACTATATTGATCCATAACTATGGATCCATAGTTATAAATTGGGATTATCTTAGGTGACATGGGGCATATCATCATTCTCCCCTTGGAGTAAAGAGTTGTGGAGCCCAAATTCAAACACAAGACAATCTCTAACCCCCTAAGTTTAACAACATTTAGGTTGAAAGGATCTTCTTTTTTATCATTTTATTATACTGGCCTGAGGACTACTGTCCTGGTAAAAATGAAAATCAGGACACTAATAGGAGAACCTGAAGACCTGAGGTGGATAAAGGATCAGGGCATCAGTAACCTCTGGAGGTGTTAAATACAGATGTTCCTCAATTTACAATAGGGTTATGCCCAAATAAACACGTTGTAAACTGAAAATGTCATTAAGTCAAAAATGCATTGAATGCACTTTGCTTACCAGATATCAAAGCTTAACATAGCCTGCCTTAAACACGCTCAAACACTTACAGTAGCCCACACTAGGGCAAGATAATGTAACACAAAGCCTATTTTATAATAAAGGGTTGAATAGCTCCTGTAATTCATTGAATACTGTACATTACCTCAAAATTGTGATGGTTTTGCATCATCGTAAAGTTGAAAAATTGGGGCCGGGTGTGGTGGCTCATGCCTGTAATCTCAGCACTTTGGTAGGCCAAGGAAGGTGGATCGTTTGAGGTCAGAAGTTCAAGAGCAGCCTGGCCAATATGGTGAAACCCTGTCTCTAATAAAAATACAAAAATTGGCCAGGCATGGTGGTGCACATCCATAATCCCAGCTACTTAGGAGGCTGAGGCAGGAGAATCGTTTGAACCCAGGAGGTGGAGTCTGCAGTGAGCTGAAGTGGCACCATTGCACTCCAGCCTGGGTGACAGAGCAAGACTCCATCTGGGAAAAAAAAAAAAAAAAAAGTTGAAAAATTGTAAGTAGAACCATGGGGGACTATCTGTAGAGTGAAGGGGACTGTTACAGGTGGAATGTTTTGTCCAACCCAAACTCATAGGGTGAAACTGTCTCTAATGTAATGGTATTGGGAGATGAGGCTTTGGGGAGGTAATTTGGCTTAGGTAATTTAATTAGGTCATGAGGGTGGGACCCTCATGATGGGATTGAAGCCCTTATTTAAAAAAGAAGAAACACAGGATTGCTCTCTCTTCCTCTCTGCAAAAAGATGGCTGTCTACAAACCAGAAAGCAGGCCCTTACCAGACACAGAATTTTCCAGCACCTTGGCTTTGGGTTTCCCAGTCCCCAGAAGTGTGAGAAATAAATTTCTGTTGTTTAAACTGCCTATTCTGTGATATTTTTGTTACGGCAGCCCAAACTGTTGGAGACGGGGACAACACAAAGCATCATCTTGAAGGGCTGGGCAGATTCTTAAAACTGAGGATGAGGTAACCGAAAAGCAAAGCAGAGAGAAAGAGGGAATCCAGATGTAGGCCGATAAAAGCAATCAACTTCTTCTTCCTCCCAAATGCAAGGAATGTGAGGTTGACTAGAGAAGATTCCTCAGCTGATAAGCAGGTGGCTTTAGGAGCTGTTATAGGGTCAACCGTGACCTCCAATGTGGGCAAGGAGTGGGCGGCTAAAGGTGAACCAGAGAACAAGGATGACTAAGGGTTTTTCCTCCTCCCAGAAGATGAACTAACTAAACAGTCAAATTAAAAACTGTGATACCAAGAAAGACACACACACACACACACACACACACACACACACACCCTATTCATCAACTAAGTAAAAAAGATTGAGAAATTTAACACCAATAGATTGCATTGGTAAATTAAAGAATTAGAAAGGAGTAACTGGCTGTCATTTCATTTGTTTCACAATATATACTTTCAACAGCAGTTAATATTTATTGATAACATGGGACATACCAGGCACTGTTCTACATGCTTTGCAGTATTTGTGGACAAACTATGCTGTGAGGCAGGTGCCACTTTGTTCTTCATTTTACAGATGAGGAAACTGATGCACAGAGAGAATGATTGAAGTGCCGAGACGATTCATGTGCAAAGCAGGTGTATTAGTTTCCTATTGCTGCTGGAACAAATGACCACATGCATAGTGCCTTAAAACAACACAAATTTATTCTGTTACAGTTCTGGAGGTCAGAAGTCTAAAATAAGCTAGCAGGGCTGGTTTCTTATGGAGGCTCTAGGGTAGAATCTTTGTCCTTATCTTTTCCAGATTCTTAGAAGCCACCTACATTCCTTTGCTTGTGGCCTTATCCGCTATCTTCAAAGTCAGTAGCATAGTCCCTTCCAGTATCTCTCTCTCTCTCTCTCTCTCTCTCTCTCTCTGCCTCTCTGCTTCCATGATTACATCGCCTTTTTCTGACCCTGCCCCACTTGCCTCCCACTTATAAGGACCCCCATCAGATAACCTAAGATTATTTCCTCATCTTGAGATAGTTAACTTAGTCACACTCACAAAGTTATTTGTATTATGTAAGGTAACATATTTAGAGGCTCTGGGAATTAAGATGTGGACATCTGTGGGAGGCCAATATTCTGCCTTTCTCAAAGGGTTCAAATCCAGGAAGTCTGGCTGCAGAGCCTGCTGCTTTAAACCACTGCACCACAGTGCCTGAAAACTTTAGTCGTCTACGTTCTGTGTGTGCTATATGCCAACCACTTGCCTCCTGTTGGGTAGGCAATATTGCAAAAAACAACTGTGATTCTGTCCTCATCTGAAAAACAGGCATAAAAAATGTACAACCACTGTTAAAATTGCATTAAGTTCTACAAAGCAAAAGCCAACATGCTAGGGAAAAAGAATAGTGGGGACAGGGAAGGGACACAATTACAAATTGAAGGTCAGGGAAGACTTATCTAAGCAAAAACACAGAGTTTAAAAAAATTTCCATAGTTGTGTTCATGTAAATAATATTCTAAAGAAAAAAAAATTTTAAACGTAACAGTAGTTGCATTAACAGATTACATCATAAGTAAAACACCTGTGTTTTTCTCTGTATTTTCCAAGTGTTCTGAAGTAATGGGATATTACCTTAAAATTTATAAAATTGAAAGAAATTTTATAAATGGGGTGAGGTGTGTGCTGCCTTTTAAGACTGAGTCTTTAGAAAATTTTCTCAATCAGCTGTGACAATGTATACTGGACCTATTTCTAAAGTTTACTCTAGAAAGTAATATTTCTTACTCAAATGCATTAAAGCTTCAAGACCAGTGCTTCCTTTGATTGCTAATTCCTCTTTTTACTCAACATCATGCTATCATGGCAGAAAGTGCGAGATCAACACTCTAAAATACAACAAAAACTGGAAAATATTTGACATGCTTTAAACATTTATCTCTTTGGGGTTATTCTATTTTTAATTTCAAATTTGCTTATATTTAGGGGAGAAAAGGACATTGTCAATACTGCAACTCAATGTTAGTCACTTCTATTGCTCTAAGAAACCCATCCCGTCTGTATTTAGAACAATTGACTCTAGAAAAAAGAAAGATACAGGGACTTTTCATCAATGTTTGATCTGATAGATGTGTCCAAATGCTGGTCAGCTTTCCACTGATTGTTACCATGGGTGACAGTTTTAAGAACTTTACATGAATAAAAAAGAACAGGAAAAAGAAACACTGTATGAACACTTATTCGTGTGGCCATGTCCATTTTATTCATGGGGCTGCCTAGATTCAGATTTTAACATTTTCTTCAATTATTTCTCTGAGCCCTTTTCCATTCTCTCTGAAATACTGAAATGCCTACCTTCTCTTCTCATTCCTCTTTATTTCATTCCAGCCTTTCAATCCTCTGCTGGAAAGTGGATTTGCCAAAATAATGCTCTGATATGGTTAGGCTTTGTGTCCCCACCCAAATATCATCTTGAACTGCAATCCCTATAATCTCCACATGTCAAGGGAGAGACCCAGTGGAGGTAATTGAATCATGGGTACGGTTCCCCTGTGCTGTTTTCATGATAGTGAGTGAGTTCTCACAAGATCTGATAGTTTTATAAGGGGCTCTTCCCCCTTTGCTAGGCACTTCTCCCTCCTACCACTTTGTGAAGAAGGTACCTTGCTTCCCCTTCCCCTTCCACCATGATTGTAAGTTTGCTGAGGCCTCCCCAGGCATGCTGAACTGTGAATCGATTAAACCTCTTTCCTTTTATAAATTACCCCGTCTCAGGCAGTTCTTTATAGCAGTATGAAAACAGATTAATACATGTTCTCACCTCCTTCCTCCCTGCTACAACTACTTACTATGTAACAG
This sequence comes from Mandrillus leucophaeus, assembly GCF_000951045.1. Taxonomy (NCBI): domain Eukaryota; kingdom Metazoa; phylum Chordata; class Mammalia; order Primates; family Cercopithecidae; genus Mandrillus; species Mandrillus leucophaeus. Next base: position 331,713 of record NW_012104798.1, read on the forward strand.
GCATTATGCTAGGACACATGAGGTTAGTAGTTTGAGTGAAAAATAGCCCCTGCCTTCAAAAAAACTGAAGGAGTCTTCATTCAATCTAGTGGATTAAAGAAACATTTAAACAATGAGCTCTAATTCATGACTGGGCGACATCAGTAACCACTGGAGACCTAAGGAGCAGGTGTTAACAGAACAGAGGAATGAATGATGAATTATTTACAAGCCCAATCTGTAGCTAATTTAAATACCTTGGAGGCTTGGAGGGCTCTTTATTGCTGGTTCCAACCTATTTTTCTAGATTTAGCCCATTGTTTGCCTTCATAAACTTTCATCTCTACTTTGGTTTTTCCAGAATCTCTTAAAGGACTTTTTTAATGTCAAGTTTAAGAAAATTCAGATCAAACTGGTTTCAACAACAATGAGAATATATTAACTCATATAGCTGAAAAGTTTAAAGACATTTCTAAACTTTTAGAAACTAAAAGTAAAGCTTCAGGTGAGGCCTAATTCAGCAGCTAAAATAATGTCACCTAATTCCTGTTTCCCCTCTTTTTTGATTCTGTGTTTCAGACTGAGAACCTCTGGAAATTCTAGGCTTAGCCTCAAGTAGTGCAAAAAAGGTTTAGTTTTGAACCTAAATTCCTCCTATCAAGTGTAAAAAAAGAGAACTTCTGTTCCTTAGATATCTAACAGAATTCCTGAACCTCATTCTTATTGCCCTGAATTTAGCCATAGGCTCATCCCTTAATCAATTATTATCAGTGAAGCATTATATCAATGGTCTCAACCCAATTTGTGCCCATGGTTAGAGTTGTTGGTATGTATCACGCAGTCACTATATTAGCCACATAGTGAAAATGGAGTATAAGCACTTACCTAAAGGGAGAACCTGGTACTGCTTAACCAAAAGAAGATTGAATAAACTGGATAAAATAAATAAATTAGAACAGAATAAGTGAATGAGCAACCAAACAAATAATTAATAACTTCTTTGTGTTTCATTACTCTTGGACACTCTTTTTCATAACATCTCCTTTTGCAGTTGAAGAAATCCCCAATTCAAATATTGTTAAAATTCAGAAAATCTGTCTTACATATTGTGTTTTCCTAACAAAACCTGACACGGTATTTTATACAGAGGAAGAGCTCAGTAAGTTTTTAATCGTTTCTTCTTCTGCAAATTTCCACTGTACTGCCATTCTATTGATTTTTTTTTTCTTAAAATGGATCAATTTTATCTCTAATTTTAAAACTAAAGTTTTCCCCTTAGTTCTCATACTTTTCAAAGTATGAAGCATTTGTCAACTCCACCAAACACTTTCCCACTGGAAACCTTCCTGCTGTTTTTTCCATGTTGTGGTACTTTTCTATCTCTCCTCCCATTTCTCTCAGGTCTCCTTATGATTTAATCATGTCCCCTTTCTTCGCTCAGCCAGTTGCAAATGAATGTAGGTTAATTTGACAATGTGTAATTGGCAAGGATTGGTAAGCTTTAACCATTAGTGAATGGTGAAGGCGATTTGACCTCTTACTTTGCTCTTGGGTTTTATATGACATAAAACCTGGATCATTCAAAAACTCATATAATTAACCAAGTCTTCTTCTCTTTATGTTACAATGAAAGCAAATATCAGACCCAATAATTCCATTATTTAGCAAACACACACCCCCAAACAAATATGTGCATATCAACGCATTCTTTCTATGACATCAGTGGGGTCTCCAATCTCTGTCATTTAGGCTTTCTGACAAGCACCTTGCAGGAAGGGTTTATCCCTGTGGTGGACAGAACATGTTCTAACAGCAGAGTCAGCTTACGTTTCACATAACTAAGTTCCAGAGATCTTCTATACATGGACCCATCAGAACCCCAGTCACAGAGCTTGCTTCCAGGACACTGGGCTGCTGGGTTTGCTGGGTTGCATATTTTGTTCACAAAAGCAGTAGTTGCCTTTGTGGTCTTTTAAGCCAACAACAGTGTTTAAAACCAATGAATTTTATCAATTTATAATTAAATTTACCAATATTGTAAATTGATCAAATTTATCAATTTATAATATTTCTAGAAGTCCTAAAAATATTGTCAAGATTTGGGATAGCCATCTCTGGAATTTGAACTCCCAATTTGGGTATTTCAAACACCCACGTGCTTTAGGGTAGAAACCAGAGTTAATGCTCCTATATACATATCATACTACTTTCACTAAGATATTTGGAAATCAGTTATAAAAAAAATATCCAAAATCCTAAGTTTAGGTTTCCCTCAAGGTTCACAGTGAGGGAAATGTTGGATGAGCCCACAGCTTTGCATCTCAAATCGTAGATGAATCTATGGGCCTTGAGATGTCTGTGAATCCTTTGTACATATATGAGAAATTGCAGTGTGTGTGTCTTTTTCTGAGCAGATAGTTCATAGATTTCCTCATGGTCTTAGGAGTATCAATGGCCTATTAGTGATTTTAAAATGTGTGTTTTACATTATGGATATAGAAACTGAGACCCATTGATTTATATACTCATTCATTCATATGAAATGTATGCATTGAATGCCTTCTATATGGCAAGTTTTCTCTAGAATCTATAAATACAGTTCCCAAGATGACAAAGTTACTCAGCCTCATGTCATTCACAGCAATTAGTACACTTTAAGTTAGTGTTTAGGAAATACTGAATTAAACTACATTTTAAAAATTACATCTAGTGAAAGCAAATGGCCATGTACACAGTGAGGACACATTAGAATATAAAGGTACTAGCTGCTCAGATGCTTGCTATTAAGCTATCTTTTTAAATATGTAATTTAATAATAGCACATCAGAAATATCCCACAGCAAACAAACTAATGTGGGAATTATATCCCACAGCAAACAAACTAATAACCTGAAAACCTGATCCTTGTAAAAACACGCACCAACACAAAGTAATTTCTCAACCGCCCTTTGCATTCATTGAACTGTGAAAATATCTTGGGCTGGGCATGGTGGCTCACGCCTGTAATCCCAACACTTTGGGAGGCTAAGGCTGGAGGATTTCTTGATTCCTGGAGTTCAAGACCAGCCTGGACAACATAGCAAGACCCCATCTCTAAAAAAGGCAATAGTGAGTGTCGTAGCACACGCCTGTGGTCCCAGCTACTTGGGAGGCTGAAGTAGGAGGATGGCTTGAGCTGGGAAATCGAGGCTGCAGTAGGCCATGGCGGATCCACTACACTCCAGTATGGGGTACAAAGCAAGACGCTGTCTCAAAACAAACAAGCAAACAAACAAACAACAACAACCAAAAAAAAGAAAAAGAATATATTGGTCATAGACCTTAACCTTGAATTTTAACTGCTAGTTTACCTTTATGTATTTCCTAGTGAAATGTGATTCCTCAAGGAAAGGTACCCTTTTTTCTGATTTTTATCCCTTTTCCCTGACCTATAGTACCTATCCTGGCAACAGTCCTTGATCTGTTGCTTAACAACAGAAGAGATAAAAGATCACAGTGAAATGGTATAATGTGCCTAGCATGCAGAGTTCCAAGTGAAAACAGAGAAGCAGCTTCCAACCTCATCACATAAGAAAGGAGTCCAGAAAGACTTCTGAGAAAGTGATGTTTGCATGGAGTTTCAAAGGATAAAGGAGAAGAAAGTGTTACTAAGAAAAGAACATGCATTTGCTTGAATCAATGAATATGTCTTTTAGTTAAATCTCAAAGAAAGGTAGATTGTAACACTGGCTATTGAGCTTACCCATGAAAAGGTTCACATTATCATTCCAACAAAGCTGTACCACTTTCCAATTGAAGTATCTTCATTAATTGAAGAAAAAAAGTACAGCAAGGGAATGAAGATACCTTCTAAGCCATGCTTATAAATCAGTTCCTTTTAAACTACTCCAAGAGTTCAGTTGTTTCAAGAAATAAGTCTCCCTGAAGACCTCCAAAAACATGTCAGAGTGAGGATAATATATCCTGTTATCACTCCAATTAATTTGTGAATGTGAATAATTAGATAAATTGACTGTCAATATGTACCTATAAGATTAAGTGCTATTACGATTCAGTAGATAAGGGCTACTAGTGAACACCACATGTCTGATATCAGTACGCATTCTTCTCCCTGATATTTGGGTGTTTGTGCCCTTGAAACTCATAATGAAAAATTGCAAAATAAATACTATAAATCTCTACAAAAAGTCTGCTCAATGCACTTGCTAAAATTAGCTGTGAAGCCCAGCAAAGGATAGAAAGAAATTACCTCCTGAGTGTCTCTCTCTGGAATTATGCATGGTATGTGAAACAGACTGATAATAAATGAGAAATCTTCAGGAAATAAGAAAGAAGTGTAAACTGTGTGGGTTTTCATGGTTTAAGATAAATTTCATATATACCTCTCTCTATATTAAGAGGTTTACCATATATAGTCAAGTTTTAAATCAGCAGAAATAGGATTGTATTCAATGATAAGAATTTTTGTCTCAGCTTTAAGATACAGGGATAAAATTCTTTTTGACAAAGATGAAAATATAGGCTATATCCATGCAACACAGGTAATCAAACTAGTGGAAACACATAATCAACGTTCATCATTTAACATTAAATTATGAAAAACCTTTATTTTAGGTAGTGAAAATAGGAAATTGCTTAAGGTAGAATTCTTGTCAACAAGGAAGTCAGCCTAAGGAAAAAGACAGAACGGTAAATGAATCATTTATAACATAGCTTAAAGAACACAGCAAAAGAAATGTGTGCTAGTTCAGAGGTAGATGAGAGGAGACAGGGATATAGATGTGGCTTTCCTGAAGGAAATGCCATCTGAGTTATGATTTTTCATGGCTCACACATATGTATTGTTTGATATGTAATACACATACGCATTGTTCCAGATCTAAGAAGAGAATAACTTAGTTGTTAAAATTCCTGGTATATTAACATCAAATACTTACTACTAACCAGACACAGTGCTAAATGGCTTCCACATTCTCTCTTCATGACTGTCTCATAAGGTAGACATCAGTAGTCCCATTTTACACATGGAAAAACTGAGGCATAAGAAGAGGATATATCAATTGCACCCAATCATTCATTGCAGAGTCAGAATTCAAATCCAGATCTTTGTAAATGCAGTGCCTGGGCTGTACAACACTCTGTGCAGACATGGGACATTCCAAGAGGCAAAAGAAGAATGTGAGGTGGAGAAGTCAAGGATGTTTTGGAGGCATGAATCTAGGACTGACTCCATCCTGGGAGATGGATGAAAGAATGAAAGGCAGGTTGTAATGTGATGGTAGAACATTGTGTGTGGAGAGAGGAGAACATCTGAGATTTGGTTGCCCATACATAGACCAAACCATTTCTCTGTGTTTATTTAACTGAAAATATCTTGGGCTGGGTGTGGTGGCTCATGCCTGTAATCCCAACAGTTTGGGAGGCTAAAGTTGGAGGATTGCTTGATTCCAGGAGTTTAACAGTTTAGAAGTAATGCTTTGAGCCAGGTGTGGAGGCTCACACCTGTAATCCCAGCACTTTGAGAGGACAGGGCAGGTGGATCACCTGAGGTCAGGAGTTCGAGACCAGCCTGACCAACATGGTGAAACCCTGTGTCTACTAAAAATACAAAAATTAGCCAGGCATGGTGGTGCGCATCTGTAATCCCAGCTACTCGGGAGGCTGAGGCAGGAGAATCGCTTGAACCTGGCACGCGGAGGTTGCAGTGAGCCAAGATCACACCACTGCACTCCAGGCTGGGTGACAGAGCAAGATTCTGTCTCAATAAACAAACAAACAAACAAAAATGAAAGAAAGAAAAGAAAGAAAGACAGAAATAGTGCTGATTCTTCTGGACTTTGGATTGGATGGAATTTCACCAGGTTTTGAGAAGTGCCCCCAACTTTGCCTCATGTGTTATAAAAGATGCAATGATATCTCCCATAGCTGACACAGCTGAGAAACAGCATGCACCTGGTCCAGACCTTGATGAAAGCCAGAAATCCTTGCAAGTTTAGTTCACTTTAGTTATTATTTCTCTCCTTATGCCTGTGTTCCTTAGCCTTTTTTCATCCTAGTCCTCCTAAAAAGCTTTTTCAAATATTTTCTCCTAATCACCTCTCCAATAAAATTTTAATACCCCATATATACTGTATATTTGTTTATGTGCCATAAGCATATCTATGCCTTACAGAAAGAGAAAGATTTTTAGATATTGCAGTAGTCTGAATGTGTTTCCCCAAAATGTATATGTTGAAATCCTAACCCACGGTGCTGGTATTAAGAGGTTGAGACTTTGGGAGATGATTAGGTCATGAGGGTGGAGTCCTCATGAATGGGATTAGTGACTGTATAAAATAGTCCTCCTTAAAGAGACCCTCAGCCCTTCAACTATGTAAGGATATGGCAAGAAGGTGCTATCTTGTGAGGAAATGGGCCCTCACCAGATGCAGTATCTGCCAGTGCCTTCATCTTGGACTTCCTAGCTTCTAGTACTCTGAGAAATATATTCCTGTTGTTTAGAATCTACCCAGTTTATAGTATTCATTGTAGCAACCCAAATAGATGGAGACAACCATGAAACACTTTTTTACCCTTTTGGGACTGACGAAGCCCTCTTGATAGTGAATGACTTATTCTGCACCTCATTCCTTGTTTTGCATTCTATTGTAATAACACAAAGGGAGACTTTGGAAACGATTTGAATCAAACCAGGTTCCGAGAGAAATTGCCTAATCTTTTTGAGTGCAAATGTATTCTGTGAAAAGGGGTAATAATAATACAGCTCCAGGAAATTGTTATGAATGGATTAAGACAACTTAGAAGCAAAGACATGACTTAGAAAATATTACTTTCCCTGATTCCCATAGTGCAGTTTCTTTCTAACTCAGCCTCTAGACTGCATTTTTCATCTGCTCCTTTGCTCTTTTATCTGAGAGATTGGAAAGAAAGAGGCAGAGTAACCACAGAAAGGCCTTAATAGAGGGATGTAGTAGCAGAAGCCTCACTGAGGCAATTTATGGAACAGGCGTGCTGCCAGGGCCATCTGAGAGGGAAGCATCTGGCACCTTCTTTGTTGATGGGCAAGTCCCCCTCATGTCTTTATCATGGGGGTTGGCTTCTCCCTGAAGTGGACTTTTACATTTATAAATCCTGTGGTGGAAGAAAAGATCTCCAATGCAACATGGTGGGGAAGGGGACGGCATTTGGAGAAAATCTAGGATCCAGCTGACTCTACTATTTAATGCCCTGATTTGGGCAAGTTTTTAACCTCTTATATTTCTTCATCTGTAAACTGGATATAGATGTGTCCCTAACTCCGAGGGTTATTTTGAAGATAAAATTAAATACTGCCTGCACAATGCCTAGCATTATAGGTAGTGCCCAGTATAAACTATATTTTCTTTCTAAACAGTTTTGCTTTCTTAGATGTCATAGGGCAGTAGTCCCCAATCTTTTTGGCACCAAGAACCAATTAGTATCCTGGAAGACAATTTTTCTACCTGGGCAAAGATGGAGGGATGGTTTTGGAATGAAATTGTTCCACTTCGGAGATCATCAATCATCAGGCATTCTCATAAGGAGCATGCAACCTGGATCCCTCACATGCGCAGCTCACAATAGGGTCCGCATTTTGTGAGACTCTAATGCCACTGCTGATGCAACAGGAGGTAGAGCTCAGGCAGTAATGCTCACTCACCTCCTGCTGTGCATGGCAGTTCCTAACAGGACACAGATGGGTACAGGTCTGTGGCCCAGGGGTCGGGAACCCCTCTCATAGGGTATAATTATTCCATATACATAAAACTTTAACATGCACCGTTTATATAGCAATAGATATGGGAGAAATAATAACTTACATTTCTAGAGCACCTTATGAGAACAAACTACTTTCACAGTCTTATTCTGAAAGATCACCTGGTGGAAAAAGTAAGAATGACATTATCCCCATTATTAAGAATCAGAAAAAGATATCACATGACCAACCTGTCACGTGGTAAGAGACTGTGTTGCTAGAAATAAAATTCAGTTTCTCTGATTCTAAACCTAGAGCTAAACTTTACTATTGCTTAATTTTGCTTACATATCCTTATTTTTCAAGAATAAAATTCAATTAATTTCTAAAAATTCAAAAAAATATGTAAGTGGGCATCGTCAGTTTCAATGTTGATCATTCTCCATTGATGAATTTTTATTTTTATTTTTTTTTGCATTTTACATATGGTGGTTTCTATCCATAACTCTCAGGCGATCTCTTTAGGTCTTTAAATATTTGAAATTCAGTTTAATTATTCATTAACAAACATTAAGAAATGATTTGAGAAAATAGGATCTGTTTTCATGGGTGAAAGTGGAAGGAGGGAAAAGTATAGCTCTTTTGGTGGATACTTGGAAGGAATACTAAAATAAATTTTTATAGTAATATAAAGTTCTGCACATAAGATGCAATATTGGGCAATAATGATCAAATTGATTTTTTTTTGTTTATCCACCTAAGTTATTAGATAAAACCTACTTCAAGCCATTTTCTGCTATAAGATTTTTCAAATAATTTGACTTTAAAAGGACAAAGGAAATCTGAATGTAACTGGTAATTATTTTATATAGAGTGTCTTCCTTCCTATGCCTGGATCTGGGCAAAAAAAAATAGACTTCTAGCTTTCAATAGAACTTAAAGCTTATTTTTAATCAGCGTGCTATTTCTCTAGGCTAATTTGATGATAGAAAATCTCGCTAAGGGAGAATGCAGATGAGAACATTGCATTCTAAAACACAGGCCCTTCTTCCATACTGGCTTTGGCAGTTTAATAACCACAGCAGCAAAGTATAGTAAAAAAAATAAAAAATAAAGGCAGTAAAATAAAAGAGGCAACAATTGTTAATGAGGCAACAGTCTTTACCAGGCAGCTAGTTGATTAAAGATAACTTTCCTGTTATTTAGAAGTCTTTGAGGACACTGCAGTATAGCTGCTTCCTGTTAATAACTCTTCTGTCATCCATTGTTTAGGTATCATCCCATGTTAAATCACCATGGTGTCATTCTCCTAGGGCAATACACTTGAGAGTTTTAAATAACCATTTGACAGGAAGTTATCAGAGGAAGAGCTTCTTTCAACTAGTTAAGCATTTGAGCATGAACAGTGTTCTGTTTATAGTCAAAAACAGATAAAATAAATGAATAATTATTGAACTTTTAAAAAATTAAATGATCTTTGTACTTAAAATTTGATTTACTAATGACGAAATCTCATTTATTTGGTGGAGGATTAAACTCAGTTATCACGAACCTAAATATGATTTAGCAAAATTTTATCAAGTGTCTACTATATTCTCAACACTGAACAAGACACTCATAGGGATAAAAAGAAAGTACAATATACAGATTACACTCCTACCTTTCTACAACTAACAGCCATGTTGGGGAGCCATAGCATGCAGACATGATTGATAGATAGATAGATAGATAGATAGATAGATAGATAGATAGATAGATAGATATACAGACAGACAGGCAGGCAGACAGACATATGATCAAGAGAATAATAAAAGAAATCTTACTAAATGATAAAATATCAATATGGAACTGGAGGGCATCATATTCAGTGAAATAAACTAGGAACAGAAAGTTCTCATTCATATATGGAAGCTAAAATAAATTAATCTCACAGAATAAAAAGTAGAACAAAGGATTGTAAAGACTGGGAAGGGTGTGAGGGAAAGAGGGATAGGGAGAAATTTGCTAAAGGATATAAAATTATAGCTAGATAGGTCGGGTGCGGTGGCTTACGCCTGTAATCCCAGCACTTTGGGAGGAATAAGTTATAGCGTTTTATAGCACTATAGGATAACTATAGTTAATGATATATTAGTTTCAAATAGTTGGAAGGATACTGAGTGTTCCCAACACCTAAGAATGATAAATGTTTTAAGATGATGGATATGCTAATTACCCTGATCTGATCACTATACATTCTATGTATAGAAACATCACTATGTACTCTATCAATATGTATAATTATTATGTGTTAGTTAAAAAACAACAAGTATTTAATAAAGATGATATGGTTTGGCTGTGTTCCTACCCAAAATCTTATCTTGAATTGTAATCTCCATAATTGTCATAATCCCTGAGTGTCAAGGATGGGACCAGATGGAGGTAATTGGATCGTGGGAATAGTTTCCCCCATGCTGTTCTCTTTACAGTGAGTGAGTTCTCATGAGACCCAATGGTTTTATAAGTGTCTGGCATTTTCCCCGCTTGCTCTTCTCCTTCCCGCAGCCTTGTGAAGAAGGTGTCTTGCTTCCCCTTTGCCTTCTGCCATAATTGTAAGTTTCCTGAGGCTTCCTGAGCCATGCTGCACTATGAGTCCAGAGTTTAATTATTAAAGGTTGATGAAAAAGAGTAATTTCAATAGGCATGATAATTGCAGAAGGCTTTAGGAAGAGGTACCACTAGAAAGAAAACAAGCAGAAGGGATAAAGAAAGACTGTCAATGACCAGAAAAAAATAAGAATCAAAGCAGAAGGTCAGGGGCTGAGCAAAGTATGACCATGTGGCAGAAAGGCAGGGGTGGTTGAAGCATGTTAGAAGACCAAGGAAATGTGATTTGATACCAAACTTAGAGGACCAGATTATGAAGAGACTATTTTGGCTGCTATTTTGGAGGGGATCTATAGGTATTGGGGAAAATACCACACGTTCTCAAAGACTACATTGACCCACTTCATGTATCTTAGAAAGAGTAGTCTGATGACATTGTGCCTATGGCTGGTGAATCATGAGAAAGAGTACAGCCAATTAGGAAACTGTGCGATAGCCAGAAATTAGTACAGGATGTCTAGACATATGGACTGGAGGACAAAATTAGCATAAATAAAAGCAAATGCATGTCATTAATTGCATTAAAATAACTTGATCTGTTTCAGTGACTAGAAAGTGAATATAGGCCAGGGGGGCAGTGGCTCATGCCTGTAATCCTGGCCCTTTGGGAGGCCAAGGCAGGCATGTTGCTTGAGCTCATGAGTTCGAGACCAGCCTGGGCAACACAGCACAACCCCGTATCTACAAAAAACACAAAAAATAGCTGGGCATGGTGACATACACCTATAGTCCCAGCTATTTGGGAGGCTGAGATGGGAGGATGGCTTGAGTCCAGGAGGTGGAGGTTGCAGTGAGCTGAGCTCATGCTAGTATACTCCAGCCTGAGCAATAGAGTCAGACTTTGTCTCAAAAAAAAAAAAAAAAAAAAAGAAGTGGAAATAACTGATTAAAATAGGCTCTTATTCTGAAGACTTCCTGTCATGTAATCATTTAAGAGGTGTATTGCTTTAGGAAAACCTCGCGCTAATAATCTAATATGAAATTAGTTTGGAAATAATAGATGCTATCAGAGATATTAACAAAGGAACATATTTTTTTTTATGTGACCAGCCTGGAAAGTTAGCCTAGTCTGGATATGTGCCATAAACAAATTGCTGTCTGGGATGTTAGCTAGCCCAAGACTGCTAGATGGTTTATTGTTTGCTTGCTGCAGACATGTACATATGTATGTGTATTCACTTATTTTTAGCACACAAACAATGCATATGTATTACAGAAAATTTAGCAAAGCTTAAAAAGGAAAAAGAAATGAGAAATTCTATAATCCCATCACCTACATAAAATATTACTAATATTTTGAAGTGTTTTATTATCATAGATACTCTATGTATATATTTTGTTGTTGTAAGATGCATTTCAAAGAGTGATCTCTTCTACCATTTCTCCTTTTCCAAGCTCATCTTTAACTCTTGTTTTCTCTCACATTTTAAAATGTCCTTCTTCTAATACATGATAACTTATAAAAACATAATCATAACATCAGTACTAAAATTCAGAAACACAGAGAATTCTCTTCTTTCTGTAAAATTCAAGAGAATTTTATATATGCAGCCAATAACCACCCTGACTAACCAGGGGGGTATCTAATTTTCTGAGGCTAGGAAAGTAAATGCTATTAGAGACGGCATCACTCCAATGGGCTATCAAAGACGGTGATCATCTGCCAAAAACATTTTTAGGAGATATATACTGCATCTCTAAAGCAACAATGAGTACACTCATAAAAATGTAGAACTGTCCAACAATGAATGTAGCTATATGGTTAAGAGCATGGATTTCCAGATTGGACAGCCCCAGGATTGAATTCTGGCTCCACCTCCTTTACTAGCTGTGTTATGACCTTGGGAATATTGCTTAACTTCTCTAAAGATCAGTTTTCTCTTCTGTAAAATGTGAATACAAATCTGCATCTCATCAGTTTATTCTGATGAGCAAATCAGATAACATCCTTCAATTATGTAGTGCTGAAGAAATATAATTGTTAAAGCAATAAAGCCACTGGGGTTCAGAGAAAATAAGAGACTTGTTCAAGCTCACGTAATACATCAGTGGCAAAAATGAGACTGGAATCTAGGCCTGATTCTCAGTCTAATGCTCTTCTCACTTTAGCAAGAAGCCATTCCCCACCCAATAGAGTGAATGTGTGAGTAAAGATCCAGAAAACCTTTTTATAACCTTCCTCCAAATCAGCAAATTGTGACCCTCTAAATCCCAACCAGCACCTCTCTCCATAATATATTTTCAACTATTAGAAACAAAAGTGTCTCAGAGATAAGTCTGTTTGACTCTCAGGAAGGGTCAAGGCCACTTAGTATGACTAATTTGGACTTGAACCTTTTAGCTACTGCAGTATCCAGAAATAATTTATTATCCTGACATTCCGTAAAAGAAGTAAGTACAAAACAAATATTCATACTGGCATTTTAAAATATGTCAGCAGAGAGGATCAAAGAGTCTCCATTCTTTACTTTATATCAAGATGAACCTATTTGGTACCTGTCATGGAGTGAAGCTTATCTAGACGCGACAGGAAGCAAAGGTTATCTTTAACACAATGGAAAAGGGCAAATGAATGTTAACATTTAATTAAAGCCACAGGATCAGAATGCCAAAGTGCAGGTCAGTGGTAGAAAGGATGTGTGTTAGTGCCTTACAGAGGCAGGCTGGCTGAGCGCAGAGGCAGAATCCGAACACAGACAGTTGAATTAGCAGCTCTCTTGATGTCACCAATGTTATAGTTGTTTCTGTTCAGGTGATAGCATGAAGAGGCCATTTAGTACCGTGGTTAACCATAGGGCTTTGAAGCCCAGTCTAGTGGTATTTGAGAAGCTGCCCACGGAGTGGTTAGTGGTTAGGAGCATGGACTGGGAGACAGACCGCCTGGCTTCGAACACTAGGTGTGTACCACATATTAACCGTGTGACCTCAGGCAAATTGCTGAGTCTCTCTTTCTTAATTTCTTCAACTATAAAGTGGAGATAAGACTGCACCTACTCATAGGCTAGTTAGAGAGATACTAACAAAGGAGTTAGTAATTGTAAGGCACATGATAAGTTCTAAGTATTTGTTAAATATAGTCCTGAGGCGTAGACCCAGAACATACAAGTTACATTCTTAGTAGAAGTTATTTAGCCTTTCTAAGACTTAGGCTCCTCATCTGGAAAATGGGTCTAGTCACAGTGCCTGGCTTACACAGTTGTGAAAGATAAATGGGATCATGCATGCATGGCATTTGGCATACACCAAAGAATTATCATCTTGGTTTTTATCTCACCAACTAGACCAGACACCTCCTGAAGCATCTGTCATGTTATACCTTGGGATCACAACAGAACTTTCTATATTAATTGTTGTAAAAGAGCAAAAATGATATAAAGATGCAGGCAAAGTCCTGTATATACATGTCAACACCGACATACTCATGCTCAAACTTAGAACGTGCTCTCAGAAAAGAATTAAATGGATGTTCGCTAAGAAACATAGGACATTTGTGGAATTACACTCGGAAAATTGTAGAACAATGAGGTTTGACCCAGTATTTACCCCACAGTCATATTCTTATCCCTCCCTGCGTGCTTGATGGACTAGCTTTTCGTTGAAACTTGCAGAAATTCACAGTTACGTCTGCCACAGAGCAAATATATTCCGTCTTTTCTTACCTCCCAGTGCAACTTTTAAAAATAACTCTCATTGGTAGCAATTTTGAAAGTCCCACTTATTGTAGTTATTCTTGAGCTTCTCTCCATTAATGAACGGTAAGTCCCTTGATATACAGGATCCCAAACATACTAATTTTCATATCTCCCAACTATATCGGGAACATTCCTACATCCTTATTAGTAGATGCTCGGTAAATGTTTATTAAACAAATGAATTAAATGATTAGGGATCCTGTACATTTCCCTTTCTAAGAAAGCTGCCCATTTCAAGTGAAACATCTGTTTCCAATGTTTCCTTCTGCTTATGTATACTTTATCATATTTAAAACCTTGAAATCTAAAGAGATCAGTTTTCATTTCCTGACTCAAAGGTTGAATTTAAATTATTTTTGAATACTTGAAAATTTAATTTCATGGATTATTAGACCTCTAAGGAAAGTCAAAGTTATCTAGCCATTCTAAATATTAGGAATCTGAAACCAATCATTGGCAGAGCCTGGATTTAAGACTGGGTCACCTGAAAGTTAATCCCACCGTATTTCCACTTCACCATTCTGCAAGCACTTTACAATTTACAGAGTTCCTTTGACCTACAAAAAACTACAGCTTTTTGATCTTTAAATCTATGCTGTATAAAGAACAAACATTATGCCCTTATATTTCAGAGAAAGAAACTAAGTCTCAAGGAAGTCCCAATATTCTATAGCTGGGAAATAGTAAAGCTAGGAGTGAACCCAGGTCATCAGATTCAATCCTTTCCCCTTTCATTGGACCAAACTAAGCACATGCATCAAAAAGAGAGAACTCTTTAAAAAAATAGCAAAAGTGGAGGAAATACAAAGTAGAAGTATATTCAAAGTCAGTGGAGGCAGCAGCCAAAAGGGATTCCTGCCCACTAGCCCTCGTCAAATACCCACTGGGGCACATTCAAGGATTAGAACAACTATGCCTTGTAATGGAAACCAACCCAGCAATGAGCATAATGCAAGTTTCCTTCTCATTTCATCCACAACACTAGTAGGTGTTTTCCTCTACCTGGAGCCATTCTGGGATGGAGAAGGGGAAAAAGAGAAGCAGCCCTTCCGGGGAGTTGGACTTTAGATAATTTGTATTACCAAAACAGAAAACTGAGGTGTATTTAATCAGCAAATGTGAGTCCACCACCTCTGACTTCCCACTAACCTCCTATAACTTGTCATTCAAGTTTATGAACATTCTTTAAGACATTCATAAGACATAGGTAGGAAGTTGTGTCATGGCCATAGTGTCTGATATAAGATTCTTCAAAGGATGTGTGATGACTTGCCTTGCATCCCTGCAGAAGCAGTGCCTGCTCCCCACAGAGTGAGAGCCAGCAGTGGCAAGAACAGGGCAATTCCTTGCCTTTCAGAGGCAGAGCTCTAGTGGTAACATACAGATAGATATACATACAGATAGATATACATACATAGAGATATATGTCTACCCAGTCAGAAAAGAAATCACAACATTCTTAATGAGGCATTGCAACCTGGCTGTTCTCAGTGGGAATCAAAGTAGAATAAGTTGAAGCTGCCTTGTAGATTATGAATAATCAGCAACTCCAAGGAAAAATCATTTTTAAAACTATGATTGTGGCTCTTTGATTCCTGCAATGATCTCATTTGTTGCAATGTCCCTTTTTTCTGCCAATCATCCAGTCAATACACACCTTTTGAAGATCCATGGGCACTGTGACTTTGAGGAGTTCACTCTGAGTCTCCTCCTGCTGTGCATTTGCCCACAGGGCCAAGGTGAGACATCCCTGCCTGGAGTCCACACACAGCTTTCTATTCTGCACTGTAGGTACTTGGGATCCCAGAATCTCTTATGCAAGTGGCACAAGCCAGTTTTTCAGAACCTGCATGAGTCATTTTCCTGAGTCCAACTCTGAATGGTAAATTGCACGAAAGTGTGCACAGTTACAGCTCAGGAGAGTAGCCCAGTGTTGCTTATTTGTGGAGGATGTGAACTGAGCTTGGACTAATGGCCTGGGGCAGCCATAGATATTCATTCAAGGATCTTTACAGTGCAGAACTGAACTAGAGGTGAGAAAGGAGGAGAATGGGCCGTGAGTCAAGAGCCTCTGTACATATTCCTGTTATGACCTACAAATGTGAGGAATGGGCCTAGTAGCCTTTGTAGATTCTGCCACTTTCTTTTCTATTGAGTGACACATCCAGTGGTCACTCAATAGAATACCTATTTCCCATTACAGGATTTATAAGTAGAGGCATAGAGATCCATTGAGCATGAAGAAATAAGATAGAGGCCATGTAAACTAGTGGGAAAAACATGGTTAGGCTGAGACAGATCTGAGCACCAGACCCTGAATTGTCACTGCTCTGGGACCTTGTGCAAATTGCTTAAAGAGAATCAGGTTTTTTTTCCTTCTTTTTCTAGTTTTATTTTGGATTCTGGGGGTAGACATGCAGGTTTGTTACAAAGGTATACTGCGTGGTGATGAGGTTTGGAGTACAATTGAACCTGTTACCCAAGAAGTGAGCATTGTACCCAAGAGGTAGCTTTTCAACTCCTGCCCTGCTCCATACCTCTCTCCTCTTGTATTCCTCAGTGTCTATTGTTTCCATCTTTATGTCCAAGTGTACACAATGTCTAACTTCCACTAATAGATGAGAACATGTGGTATTTGGTTTTCTGTTTCTTCATTAGTTCACTTAGAATAATGGCCTCCAGCTGCATCCTTGTTGCTGCAAAGGACATGATTTTATTCTTTTGTATGGCTGCATAGTATTCCATGGTGTATACATCCCACATTTTCTTTATCCCATCCAACATTACAGACAGCTGTGATGGATGTTTGGGTGCATGTGTCTTTTTGATAGAATTATTTATTTTCCTTTGGGTATATATACCCAGTAATGGGACTGCTGGGACAAATGGTAATTCAACTCTTTGTTCTTTGAGAAATCTCCAACTGCTCTTTACAGGGGCTGAACTAATTTACATTCCTACCAATAGTTTATAAGCATTCCCCTTTCTCCAAATCATGTTTCTAAAATGAAGTTAAAATTTTTACCTACCTTATAAAATTGGATATACATATGAATAGCATGTACAAGGCTACTTCACACACATTAGGCATTTTATAAGGATAGTTATTTATTGAGTGTGAAAGATAATGAGGAAATAGATCTTACAATTTAGAAAATACCTGGGATGAAGTGAGAACTATTGACCTCAAAAAAGATTCATTGGAATGTGACATCTACTGAGTGACATAAAAGATGTTTCCATCTCAAGAAAATTGATTTGCCTAATTTCTTAATACAAGTAAAATGCACTTTACTCTTTTTAGAAAGACTATAACAAATGGGCAGTAGATGCTCACAATTCGCAGTATCCTGCAATGGTATGATTAATGAAAATGTGTGAGCACTTAGGAGTTGAACAAACACCACTTCTGAATTCTTTTCTGACATTTAATCATATTTTTAGTCCTTTTGTTTCTGTGTCTTTCTCTTTTATTATACTTCACCTCCTGTTCTTTTAACTTGAATGTTCTCAAAGCATGTCAACCTCTTGATTGTAGCAATAAATTGATTTGAGTTAGCTTTACGCCACACTAGTGCCTCAGTTTAAAGCTTATTGGGCTATCACAGATACTGCTAAAACAGAAAGCTTCATGAAGCTCACATGAATATTGTTACATAGGCATCTGCAGTCTCATCTGAATCCTCAACATGCCTTATTTATTGGAATGGTAAGTTACATAAGAAAAGCTTATAGGGAGAAAAGTATGGATTAAGTCCATTTGTTAAATAAAATAGATCTGGCCTATTGGATCTCAACCCCTCATTCCCTGGGTGACCTTGCACAAGTCACTTAAGCACACTTTGACTCAGTTTCCTCTTTTGCAAAGTAGGGACTGTGGAGGAAGTGGCACCTGTTGCCTTTATCAGGAGTAGAAATTTGAGCACTTCTGCCTGTTGGATTTTAATATTGGAGTCACCAGGGAAAACACAACACAATCAGGCACTGGATGGAATGGTGCTTTTTACTCCTCACATAGAGAAGGGACAGTGCAATATCAGTGTCAGTACCTTACTCCTCACATAGAAAAAGGACAGCGCCAGATCAGTATCAGTACTGTGTGTTAGTCCCCCAAAGCCAGAAAGTCCCTCCTGGAGGCTGATGCAGAACAATTGGCCTATAGGTGCCCTTCCTGTGCTGCAGCAGAAGCACCTCATCCTCTCCTGGAAGAGGACAGATATAACAGTGGGGTTGGCCAGGCTCAACATGATGCACAGGCTCAAGCATAACAAAACAGGGAAAGTTATTCCACACAGAGTGATAAGTCCAGCGCAGGCCATGAGGACTCTATCTCTTGGTAAGGAAGTGTCCCAGACCCAAGATCTAATTTTACAGATAAGCAAGAGGTCCAAAGACGTGCATACAGGAGACTGCCTTTCTCCAGGGCACAATACAGCACCTATCTCATAGATGTGCTGTGAAGAATAAATGGGAGAAAACAAAAAGCCTGTAAAGTGCTAAACATCATGTCTAACACAATGAGACAGCACTCAATAATGGTCACCCCAAATAAACAAACATTTGCATATCACCCTGATCATTTTCCAAATTCCGTTTGCCTTTACCTTCCCAATTAAGTTATGTCTCTGTGTTCTCATTATCAATTGTAAACAGAGGGAGCACTGATGCTAACAGTGGCTCTAGAGGTTAAAACTCTCAGGGGTAAATTTTTTTTCTAACATTGTTAATTATTTGAAGGAGGGCTCCGTGAAGAGTTTAGAAAACGTCCTCCTGGACCAATTCTTAGAAGCGAGAATAACGTTATTGTACATATTTAGTCTTGGAATGACAAGCATCTGCAACATGCAGCAATTTGGATTTCAGGTCCTTACCTGAATTTTCTGAAAATTACTCATATGTACAGCATATGTGTATTGGGCTAGAGTGGTCTCTACAGAAGCCCACATATCCTTGTTAACACTTCTTTTTTAAAATGTGTCTCAAGAATTTTGTGGCTCCTCAAATGAAGTTGTTAAAGAAGTGATTTCTCATTCTAAGATTTTTGGCAATATATTTAGGTTTTATTTACTTATTACTGAGACTCAAGCATACTTGTGCTCTTGGGATGATATTTCTAACTGAGTCCAAAGTTAAACTATTCCTAGAACTGTAAATAGTAACTTAAAATGCTCAGAAAAACATAGATTACTTATTATGAGTATTTTTGTTGTTGTTTCTAACTGGTAGGATAGTCACAGTTTAGTACATATTCATAGAATCAAGCATTAATTAAGCATTTAATATGTACCAGGAATTTGGATTGGAGCTCTGCTGAAACTTTCTCTTTCTCTCTATGACTACCCATTAATATATATCTGCAATAAATACAGCTGAATTGCATATCAAAGGAACCTAAACTAGTATCAGAACTAGAATCAATGTACCCTTTACTAACTCAGAAATCTTGGTTTGGTTGTAAGTCCTCTAAATTTCAATATGGAAAAAAAATCTGTAAAAATAGAGAAAATGTTCTATCCCAAATGGTTGTGATATTTAAAAGAGCTATTGGAAGCAATCCAATGTGCTGTATTGAAGACAAAATAAATCTTACATGATGAAGACATGGATACAGCTGGGCAAAAAGTTATAATATGCATTCAAAGGTCACTACCAAGGTTTACTAAAGTTAAACATAAGTACATACTCTGAGCTAGCAATTCCACTCCTAGTTATATACCCAAAAGAAAATAGTGCATATATCTATCAAAAGATATGTGCAAGAATCTTCACAATAGTTAATATTCACAATAACCAAATATTAGAAACATCCCAGACACCCACTGCAATAGAATGGATATATTGTGATATATTCATATAATGGAATATTATACAGCTATAAAAAACAATACACCTCTGTTAGATCATGCATGAATCTCACAAATATAATGCCAAAAAAGCACAAAAAAAGCTATATTTTTTATGATTCCATTGACATTAAGTTCAAAATTTGGTGACATATCAGCATAATATTTACCCTAAGAAGGTGCAGAGATCAAGTGGGAAGAAGGATAAGGGAGACAGATGATCAGTTGATAATGTCTGTGTCTTAAAATGATTGGGGGTTACAACTGCATGTGTGTGTGTGCATATAAAAATTCATCAGAGTGTACACTTAAGTTCTATGTGCTGTATTTTCTACCTCAATGTTAAATTGAATAAAGAGACAAGACTACACCTATTTTCCCTGAACAATGAGCATTGTATGAAATTTTTTTTTTTTTTTGGCTTGAACAACTACTTTTTATTTCTCGGAGTCTGGGAGACTGGAAGTCTGAGATCAGGGTGCCATCTGATTTGGTGGCTAGTGAGGGCCCTTTTCCAAGGTTGCTTCTCCTTGTAAAATCATGTGGAGAAAAGAGGGTGAGCTAGCTTTCTTTTTATTATTATTATTATTATTAAACTTTAAGTTCTAGGGTACATGTGCACAACGTGCAGGTTTGTTACATATGTATACTTGTGCCATGTTGGTGTGCTGCACCCATCAACTCATCAGCACCCATTAACTTGTCATTTACACCAGGTATAACTCCCAATGCCATCCCTCCCCCCTCCCCCCTCCCCATA
>NW_012104798.1:356365-360718 GCF_000951045.1 Mandrillus leucophaeus
TGGTCTTTGATGCTGGTGACGTACTGATGGGGTTTTGGTGTGGTGTCCTTTCTGTTTGTTATTTTTCCTTCAAACAGTCAGGACCCTCAGCTGTAGGTCTGTCGGAGGTTGCTTGAGGTCCACTCCAGACCCTTTTTGCCTGGGTATCAGCAGCAGAGGCTGCAGAAGATAGAATATGGCTGAACAGTGAGTGTTCCTGTCTGATTCTTGCTCTGGAAGCTTCATCTCAAGGGTGTACCCCGCCATGTGAGGTGTGGGGTGTCAGTCTGCACCTAGTGGGGAATGTCTCCCAGTTAGGCTACTCAGGGGTCAGGGACCCATTTGAGCAGGCAGTCTGTCTGTTCTCAGATTTCAACCTCCATGTTGGGAGATCCACTGCTCTCTTCAAAGCTGTCAGACAGGGTCATTTGCATCTGCAGAAGTTTCTGCTGCTTTTTGTTTAGCTGTGCGCTGTCCCCAGAGGTGTAGTCTACACAGACAGGCAGGCCTCCTTGAGCTGCTGTGGGCTCCACTCAGTTCAAGCTTCCCGGTGGCTTTGTTTACCTACTTAAGCCTCAGCAATGGTGGGTGCCCCTCCCCTAGCCTCGCTGCTGCCTTGAAGTTAGATTGCAGACTGCTGTGCTAGCAATGAGGGAGGCTCCATGGGTGGGGGACCCTCCCGGCCAGGTGTGGGATATAATCTCCTGGTGTGCCGTTTGCTAAGACCCTTGGTAAAGCATGGTATTGGGGTGGGAGTTACCCGATTTTCCAGGTGTTGTGTGTCTCAGTTCCCCTGGCTAGGAAAAGGGATTTCCTTCCCCCTTGCACTTCCCAGGTGAGGCGATGCCTCGCCCTGCTTCAGCTCTCGCTGATCGGACTGCACCAGCTGACCACCACTGATTGTCCGGCACTCCCCAGTGAGATGAACCCAGTACCTCAGTTGAAAATGCAGAAAGCACCCATCTTCTGTGTCGCTCACGCTGGGAGCTGGAGACTGGAGCTGTTCCTATTTGGCCATCTTGCTCCGGGTCCCTTGAAATTTGAATCTACATCTTTGCCTTGCATAGGTATTTGCATAGAGAAAGGGCCTAGAGTAAAATGAAAATATAATTTCCTTATTCAAATATTGTTAAGAATTTCTTGACAGCAATATCAGAACATCAAACCAAGTGTCGGAACATTCTAGGCACGGAGCTCTGTGTGATTATACAGGTTGCACCCCCATGAAGCCAGTCTCGCACAGATAAATTTGAAGATATACTTGAAGGCAAGAAAGTCTTGCTAAGATGAGGCATCTGCATGGTGTCAAGTAAATGATAAAAATCCCTGATTCTTCGTGGGATGGTATCGTTTTGTGTTAAAGGGGTTGTGTCCTATAAAGCTGAATGACTAAGGTATGTTTCTACTCCACTGAAAAGGAAAGAGGGTAAATACTTACTATGAGAAAATATGCCAAAGCTGATTAGATAGAATGACTTAATTAAGGAGGGACAAATTTAAATAATCACTATGAACAGAAAACACGTATTTATCAAAATGAAACATGCCATGATCTCCATTCCAGGAAGGAAACATTGAAATCGTTAAGTGATAATAAGCTAGAATGCTAAAATAGCTTGTGGACTAATGATAACTTTTGCTTCACTAATTGAAAATTCTTAATACTGTGTTTATGCTACTTTAATCATTAAAATACTCTAAAATTCTTTAAGAAGTCCATGCCTCCAGAACAAAGTTTTTGTTGTAAGAAATGAGCAAGAAGAGATCAAGAGAACAAAATTTGAAAAACAAAAAGAGAAACGGGGAAACTAGAGTTGCCCAAATCTGGTCACTGACTGCTCCTTGCAGGAATGATGCTTACTTGACAAAAAGTAAAAACCAGCCAGCTGAGTGTCGCTGGGTTACTCATGTAACTCTCATGAGTAGCCTCAGGGTTCAGCAAAGAGGAGAATTGAGAGTCTACTTGAGTGGAAAGAAGTTACAACATTCTTAATGAGCCATTGCAACCAGGCTGTTCTAGTTGGAATCAAAGCAAAGGCAGTTGTCTTGTAGATGGTGAATAACGATCACCCTCAAGGCAAAAAAGCAAAATAAAATTAAATAACAAAATAAAAATATAACTTTGTTATTGGTTCCTTTCTTTGATTTCTTAAATGGCACTGAATGTTTCCATTTTTATCAATACCTCTGTTTTCTACTACACACCCAATCAATAAGAGCCTTTTGAATATCCAATGGCATAAAACACACATGCAGTTAAAATTATTGCGCAGTGCATCTGAGCTACCTTGGTTCACAAATGAACATCAGTGCTGAGATATTTTGTAAAATTTTTCCTAGCTCTTTAATAGATGACTAGATTGTCAGTAAGTCTTTTATTCGGCAAACCTAGGTCACATGGACTTTCCAAAACTTTAGAAGCCTGCTGACATAAATGAGACTTTATCTGTCTTAACAGTTGAATACACATTTATTCCCAATTGAATTGCATTGGCAGTCACCTCCTTCGGTTATCTGTGGGTGTCCTAAGAGGCATTTCGTAAGTGCTCACCTGCATTGCTGCCCTGGCCTCCTGGGTGATGCCCACAGCTCCCGAAGTGACTGGCATCTGTACCTCGTCAATGATCTAGTGGGAGAGAACATTTGCAGCAATGAAGATTTCCTGGACAAGTGCTAAGGAGTAGGGTCATATAATTCCCAGGAGAACATAGAGGAGAAATGACTTCATTAGGGAGGAAGATAAGTTTCCCTTTGAGAAGCCACACTTCAGCTGAGCTCTAACCCATGGGTAGGGATTCACAGGACACCGTTAGAACAGTAGGAGTAAAACCCTTTGGTGCGAGGGAACTTAGTGAAAGCAGAGGACGTGTGTTGAAATAAAAACGTGTCTGCTCTAACAAATAAACCTTGAAATAACAGTGCCTTAACATAACAGCCGTTTATTCCTTGTTTCCATAGGCCAAACTTGCAGCAGGGGACGTCGTGTCATGCTATCATTCAGGAACCTGGGCTGACTGATGTTCCACCATCTTTAATGCATGAGCTCCAGTGCCAGTTTGTGCATTGATAATCAAGCTGCAGAGAAGGGAAGGCAAAGCTTATGGGGATAGTATGGGATGGTCTCATGAGCCAGATTTGGAAAAAAACTATGCTACTTCCACTCATTTTCCAATTGCCCTATCTCAGGAACATGGCCACAAAGTATGACTACACCTATGGACAAATTAATAATTTAAGAAAATAATTCAAAGTTAGGAGACCTTGTATAGATTTTCACTGAAACCATTAGGACCCGAGATTGTTTATTACTTGTGGCTGAGTTAAGATATAGGTTGATTCCTTTACTCATTTATTTATTCTTTCATCCATTATTTTTCACACATTCATCAAGTACCTGTATTAAGTGGCGGCCAATGGTCAATAAGCCTCATTTTTATGCAGAGACTAGTAGGGTATATGGAGGTGGCAGGAGTCATAGGCTATGAACAAGTGTGAGAGGAGCCACAAGCAAACATTTTTCATTGAACATTTTGGATAATCAATTGAGGAGAAAAGCAGAATTGCCCATTGGTGCTTAAATTAAATTCTTACCAACAGTAAACAGAGAATTATGGGGGGGAAAAAACACTTAAAGTAAGGACTACATTTTTTTCTTGAAAAACAAGAAAACAAAACCCACTTGATAAAGTAGCATTTGTAAAAGTGTCTTTAGTGCCATTCTATTGTTCATAAGCTTTGAAATTTCTCTGTGCTTCCACGTGTTCTGGGCATAGCCATTCACATTGCCATGCATAAAACCTCCCCCTTTACACAATGAAAAGCTTAAAAGATTGAATTGCTTTGCTAATTGAATAGGTGGATGTTAAGAAACATGTAATACTTTGCCATTCCCTTCTTGTAGTTTAAAAATAAATTTTTAAAATTGCAATATGTGATCCATACTGAATGACTGCTACAGGGAGATTTGCAGACCCAGAAATTACCCATCATGAGAGAAATGTGAGGTTTCTCCATATTCTTGA
This sequence comes from Mandrillus leucophaeus, assembly GCF_000951045.1. Lineage (NCBI taxonomy): Eukaryota > Metazoa > Chordata > Mammalia > Primates > Cercopithecidae > Mandrillus > Mandrillus leucophaeus. The sequence goes on from NW_012104798.1 coordinate 360,367, forward strand.
CTCTTTGGAGTCAGGTGCTGATAAAATATTTTTTTCTCAGCATGAGCAGGACCCTATTTAAACACTGTGCCAACTAGCAAGTAAACCCATTAGTATATTTTACATCCACATTTAAAGAATTGCTCTGCAAGCTTTACTTTTTCTCCTGAGCTCAGCTGTGACACAAAGAAAGCTTTAAAAAGAGTGTAAGTAATTAAAGCAACACACAATTAACTAATTGATCCTAAAAAATAGCTTGTCCAACATCAGCAGAATAATTGCAGCCATTTTGTAGGACCTCCTAGGCTGTGATCATTTATGAGTCTTCATTATTACTCTTCTAAAACAAACAACCAGAAAACTCTTTTTTTTT
>NW_012104798.1:360903-362493 GCF_000951045.1 Mandrillus leucophaeus
TAGTAAAGACAGGGCGGTGGGGCCAAGGGGTGGTGTGTGGGTTTTGTTATGTTACCCAAGTTGGTCTCAAACCCCTGGGTTCAAGCAATCCTCCAGCCTCAGCCTCCCAAAGTGCTGGGATTACAGGCATGAGCCACCAAGCCCAGCCATTATTTTTCTTTTTAAACAAAGAATTTTTGTATTTCTTTTCATTTAAATGAACAAACTAATACATGTGACCCTTTTCAGTGCTTATAATGAATCACTTATATGCTGTAATACTGGAAGTAACCTTTAGGGAAAATTTTGTTATAGAACTTAAAATGTTTGCAAAGATACGAGGATAGAGCCTAAATGGGTTAGTATCCTGCCTGACATTTTATGGCTAAGTGAGAAACCTGAGAAAACTGGAGAGTGAAAATGAAAGCTGTCCTTAATAAATTGAGAGTAATTAGGCTCTGTTAATTTTTTTCTTTTGATATTATAATTTTAAGTTAACACTAAAGACCATAAAGCATGTAAGATTCTGTGTTCTTTATGCTCATAAATTACTATCAATTTCAACTTTAAAAAAAACTGCAGTTTATCTTAGAATGTTTCTAAACCAGGATATCATTTATAATTAATCTGTATCTTAAATGGAGTGTTTTCCTCAAGAGGGTAAAAGAATTGAGACTCGACTGATAATGTGCCCTAAAATTGATGGCATCCTAGAATTAAAGCAATACAGTATCTTGATGAAGCCATTTAACTATAAGAAAATGTTGGGCTGAGTGTGGTGGCTCACGCCTGTAATCCCAGCACTTTGGGAGGCCGAGACGGGCGGATCATGACGTTAGGAGATCGAGACCATCCTGGCTAACATGGTGAAACCCCATTTCTACTAAAAATTTAAAAAAATTAGCCGGGTGAGGTGGCGGGCACCTGTAGTCCCAGCTACTCGGGAGGCTGAGGCAGGAGAATGACGCGAACCCGGGAGGCGGAGCTTGCAGTGAGCTGAGATCCGGCCACTGCACTCCAGCCTGGGTGACAGAGCGAGACTCCGTCTCAAAAAAAAAAAAAAAAAATGCTGACATTACCTGCTGGTGGAACACATGACAGTTAAATTCCTCTCCTGAACTGTTACAAATTTTCCCTTTGAATATAATTGGATATCTGCTTGTAAGTATCTCAAACAAGTTATACTCCTAGAGAAACAGACTCAAAATCAATTCATGTTAAGTATAATACAAAAGAATATGAAATGGATGAATATTAGGGAGAGCTATGAATCAAGATCTCTACCTGGAAGCATCAAGACAGATTGATCATGGTCGAGGCCACATTATTGTAGTAAGAAAAATAATCAAATACTAACACAAACAAGGATCTCTGCCATTCATTGTGTGCCAACTACGTGCCAAACCATCGGCTCTCTCCTTTACATGTATCTGTATAGTCAGCGAGGAGGGAATGATGAAACTGACAAATAAAGAATAAAAGCCATACTATTTGGAATAATCGAGGCTTTTTTTTTTAATAGTTAAATTTCTTTTTAAAATTATTATTATTATACTTTAAGTTCTAGGGTACATGTGCATAATGTGCAGGTTTGTTGCATATGTATACTTG
>NW_012104798.1:367373-376872 GCF_000951045.1 Mandrillus leucophaeus
TCAGGATACAAAATTAATGTGCAAAAATCACAAGCATTCTTATACACCAGTAACAGACAAACAGAGAGCCAAATCATGAATGAACTTCCATTCACAACCCAATCTTTCTTAAACTGGTTTCATACATCATTTAAGAGACTAAACTGATCCCAGATAAAATTTGTCCTATCTGTAAGAGATTGTCCATCTGCCAGGGGTGGCAAAGCTGTGATTCATGATTAGGTGCACCGGCCATGGTTAATGCGGACCTCAGCTCCTCATTGCCTCGCTAACCAGCATTCTGTTGTTCATGTAACCACCGTCTTTCAGCACTAGGGCGCATCGTCCTGACATACTCAGAAAGGGCTCTGATGATTATACAGCACCCTCCGGCAGGGCTTGGTGTGGGGTTTTGTTGTAGCATAAAAAGGTTTGGGAAACCAATGTCTATCTTCCTTCATTAAACTATAGGCAATTGATCATTTATGAATACTTTCCAGCCTTTGTATGTGGTAGAATCAATACTCCAGTCTCATATTTCTTTAAAATAGAATGTCCACCCTATCACACATTTTAACATTCCAATAAACATGATTTCTTCTCCCTTGCTCAAATACACAAAGCTCTTTGCTGAAAAGGTGACTCAGAATGTTGGATAAGTAATGTGTTGTTTTGTGCATTGTTATCAAATTCTACCTTTGTTCAGAATATCTCTGTGCTTACTGCAAACAATTCTCTTTTGGACTCTTTTGCTTCTTACTGTAATAAATGACAAATTGAATGCAAAGAGGGTTTTCTTGGAAAAAATAATGCTAGCAGATTGAATTTCAGTGTAATGCTATTATTTTCAAAAGCCACAAATCTCTCATCTACCAAGATTTGCCTTTCCTTGTCTATCCAGGGAAGGATTACTGCTGACAAATTGTAACTCCTTTTCAAAATATTTACTTTTTTTATTCAAGGTTTCCTTATGAAACCTTTGAAACTCAGAAATAAAAGCTAGGACCAGAGTGTCAAAGCAGCTGCGCCATCTAAATGTAATTACACATTAATTTGCATGCGACTTGAGAGGTGGAAGAATATGTAAATAGATTCTTATGGCTACTGGCCATTGGAGTTTCTTTCTTCTTGTATTTTTTAATTCTTTGTTTAAGGAATAGCAAATAAAGTACAGCATCCCTAGACTTACCTTTAAAGCTGGTGGAGTTTAGAATGTTGGTTGATAACTGTTTGCTAACCTTTCTAGTTTGGTTTTTGGGTTTCGTTCATCTTTGCTGGTTTATCACTGAATCTCCAGCACCTGATCCCATGTCTGGTACATAGGAGTTGCCCTCCCACCCTCAGTGGCCGCCCCCATAAAAGAAACAATGAGAAGTTGTACTTAGTTCAAAATGGTAAGGGAGGTGTGGCACACACAGCATCCTTGTTGGGCAGTCCTCTCCTCCATACTTGAAATCATATTAATCAATACTGCTGAAACAAATACTAATGAACCAAATACTAATGAACCAATACTAATAAATACTAACCAGTACTAATGAATCAAAACATTAGGCTTCCCAGAGTTACTTAAAAGACACTACAGAGGTCTGTAATCAGAACTCCAAGGTCGTTTAGTAGATAATACTTAGTGAAGGAAGCAACAATAATATTGGCAACTAAAAGTTAACTCAAGAGACCCCAAAGAATTGCAGTTTGGGAACATGCAAAAGTTAGTATTCAGGAGTGGGAAATGGCCACAGCCATCAACACTCCCACAGAAATTTTGAAATCTTTGGATCTCTAGTCTCACATTTCTGAAAAAAATCCTGTTTCTTCACAAAGATTGCATTAGTTTTGTTTTTCTTCAATAGTTATCTACTGTATAAGGGATAGACTTAAACTGCAAAGTTGTAGACATCCAGGTGCATTAATGGTTCGATGATGAACATGTTTTGAATCCTTATTAGAGAAGCTGAAGGCATAAAATAAAATGCAAATTTTAGAAATAAAGGGGAAAGTGAAATCCCTGAATGTTAATGTTTTACTAGACCTTTGGTATTTGAAAAATGACTTTATAAATCTGAGTAATAACTTAAATGTAATTTCTATGATCATAATTTTTCACTCTCAAGTGGCAAAAACTTTTAACTGTGGAGAATAGAAAAGTTGAGTTAATTGAATTTCAGAAGGACCCTTTTTATTTCTTAGGACAAGTGCACGTGTGCTTTGCTTCCCTACACATCTATCAGATGACAACGTCATGTTGAAGAAATCTCTATACTTAGTGAACTATCATTGGGCTTTTAAAACATAAGTAGGTTTTGTACACAATTTTATGAAAAGCATTTTTATATGACATGGATCAGAAACTGCAGCTAGTAAGAATCTTTCAAAATAGTAACTGATAACAGATGTGGGATCTTAAACAGAGATATAAATGCCTTTAATATTACATTGACATTTGATGACATAAGATGCTTTTTCTCAAAGTTTAAAAAGGACCAGGAGCTGGATGTGCATTTCAAAAAGACATACGGATGGAGCTGTGAAGCAGATGGGAAACTGGGAGACAATACCTTTAAAAAGACCCAATACTCAAGGCCTGGTCCTCAGCATCACAGTAAAGAATTAATTCTACGTGTATCCACTATTCAGTAATCATGATAATTATAATAGCGATTATTTATAAAACACTTGGAATGCATCAGGTATAATTCTATGTGCTTTAGATACATTATTATTTTACTCTTTTTACAATAGCTCTACAACATAAATATTATTCTCCTTATTCTATCGAAGAGGAAACTGATTAGGGAACTTAAAGAATTTTGCCCAAGTATGCATAGAGTATAAGGTTTTATTCAGATTCAATTCCAGGACTTTCTAACTCTACAGCTGTCTGTTCACCACAACCTGTTCTTCCTCTTCAAACTTTTTTGAGGATCTACTATGTGCCTAGATTTTGATGATGAGGTGGTGAACAGGCAGGATCCCTGCTGTTAGAGATCTCACCATCTAGTTAATAAGTTAGACCTTAAACAAATGCTTGTATTAATAATTACTCTATTACCATGATAGTTAATGCTATGAAATTTCCTTCAGGATGCTACTCTTTGTGAGGGGATGATACTCGAAAAAGACAGAAGAAATCCAAATACATATATGGAAAAAAGGGAGTTCATCTCTGAAGTAATATTTTTAAAACTTCGTTTCAAAAATCATTCATTTAAAATAGTCTTTACACAACATATGTTTAATTTGCAAGAGCTGAAAGCTGAAATGAATGTCTTAGCAATTCTCTACATGTAGCAAGAAACCATATGTTTTAGAAACAAAATAACATGAGAAATGTTAAATATATTATTATTATAATCACCGTTGGCATTTTTCGTGCCAGTTGAGGAGGAGGGAGAGAAGCCAAAGTTTGATTCAACGTTTTCTTGGATTGGATTGCTTCTTTGGGACTTGTGGCCTGTGGTTCCTTGCAGCTGTGGATTTAGAGGTTTCAGTGAGTAGAAAGCAGGATATGGCTAGTCAAGAGATTTCTGCTTTGAAGATGTGTTTTCCCCTATGTTTATCCTTCAAAACACATGACCAAGATAAATAACGAAAAATTATTAAATCTGACAAGCATTTCCTCCACACACTAAAGTAATATTAGTAAATACTAATCTGCTAACTATGTGCTACATGATTTGTAAAAGTTTTCTCATTTTACTATCGCATCTACCTGATGAACTGGGAATTGTCACTATTAATAGTTAGATCCATTTGACAGACGATAAAACTGAAGTTCAGAAAAATTGAGTGACTTTCATCTGTCTCATAAAGGGTGCATTTTTCAGTGAAAGTCATCTATCTCATAAAGGGTACATTTTCCAGCCCTGGGGCCGTTGGGCTACAGAGCCTTTGCTCATTTCATGCCAGCCTGGAAGGTTATTTTGTATTTGCTGCCATTTTGTCTCAGGTGAATTAGAGTAGGAGTAGTGTGTTGTCAGAATGTATCGAGCCTAGAGAGTGCATGATCTGTAGACAGAGCAAAATACCAGCAGGCCAAAAAAAAAAAAAAAAAAAAAATGAAGATAGATCACGCCATTGCACTCCAGTCTCAGGGACAGAGGGAGACTCCGTCTCAAGGCCGAAAAAAAAAAAAAAAAAAAAAATGAAGATACTGGAGAATGAGTAAGGAAGATCTAAATGCCCTAAAACCATAGGGCATTATTGTAACCAGTTTGACCTACAGGCAATGTGCTCCTGACAAGGAATTCTCCTCTGCCCATTCAAGTCATCAAAACCCCATTAACCTTTTCACGCCTTTCCCTCTGTTCCTAGCAGAGAGTAAGTATGCATACTTAAAATAAACAAAAATGAATTTTAATGAATTAGGTAGAAATCTCAGTGAGGATGACAGAGCAGATCTCACTTTTTTTTTTTCTATTATACTTTAAGTTCTAGGGTACATGTGCACAACGTGCAGGTTTGTTACATGTGTATACATGTGCCATGTTGGTGTGCTGCACCCATCAACTCATCATTTACATTAGGTATATCTCCTAATGCTATCTCTCCCCCTTCCCCCTCCCCACAATAGGACCCAGTGTGTGATGTTCCCCTTCCTGTGTCCAAGTTGGTCTCACTCTTAGATATTACAACACTTTCCAATTTGCCACAGTGTTTAGAATGTCCCTTTGCCCTTAATAAACATTAATGATCTGATTATATATTTGTTACCATTAGAAAATCCATTTTAATTCCACCGTCTGCAGTCACACATGATTAGCTTCCTTTGAATTCCATGTTTGCTTAGTTTTGAATGACAAACCTAAGTATACATGTAAAATAGCAGGGTTTTTTTTAAGTGCCATGGCATGATTTTGAGATTGTCAGAAATGAACCATAGCCTATGTGAATGGTAACTTTGACTTTTATTGACTTCAGCTAAGCTATACCTTAGAGATTTAATAAAATAAATGAATTACTTCTTGCTGTATTGCACAGAATAAAATGAAATGAGAAAATATCCACATTGCCTTAAGCCAAACATACAGAGTTCAGGAAAAAATAAAATGCTTATGCTACCCTAAAATAGTATATTTGGTGACTATTTTTTTCTAAATCCTATGAAGTTGGGCTATTAAATAAAAAGATTGAGCTGGGCCCAGTGTCTCATACCTGTGATCCTAGCACTTTGGGAAGTGGGGGCGAGTGATCCCTTGAGCCTAGGAGTTCAAGATCAGCCTGGGCAACATAGTAAGACCCTGTGTCTACAAAAGAAAATGTAAAAAATTAACTGGACATGGTGGCATATGCCTGTAGTCCCAGCTGCTTGGGACACTGAGGTGAGAGGATTGCTTGAGCCTGGGAGATGAAGGCCACAGTGAGATGGGACTGTACCACTGCACTTCAGCCTGGGTGACAGAGTGAGATCCTGTCTCAAAAATAAACAAATAAATTTAAAAAGGGTTGAGAAAGCAGAAAGGAAAATTGTACGTGTTCTTTAAGTGCATAAGTGATGCTAATTTGAATTTATCTAAACCTTTCTTTAATTATTGAATTTTTAGGTAAGATTAGGAATCTAAACCAATTTCACTTAGAGATGCTTGAAAAGGTGACCTACTCTTCAGGAGAATTTCTTTTATCTGCACTCTCTTTCCCTTATTCCATCTCCACTTTGACTTTCCTACCTACTTCCCCAGAATAAGAGGACTTTACAGACTCTCTGAGACAATGCAATACTTCTATGACCACAGCAGGAGCCTTAGCTGACAATATTTGTAGGTGTTGCCAGATATGTCTGGGCAAGGAGTTGAGCTTTGAAAAGTACATATTTCTTTCACAGTCACAGCTTCCTTATGACAATTTGTCTATAGTCTTCAGGATAATAAAAGTTCTGAGCAGAAAGTTCTTAAAATAGTATTATAATCAGAGGGAAAGGAAAGAGAGGGTAAATCTTTGTAAAAGGGATATTGAGGATATAAACTTGGAAACGTGGACACACGAGCAGAAAGTCAAATAGAAATAACTATTCACCTGGAAATAAGAGGTAGGTTATTTATGTTTCAGATTAAAGAGAGAAGGTTACTCTCTAGGATAGAGAGCAGGTCTGTGTTTCAAGCTTGGTTTGCAAGATGTCCTCAGCATCGAACAAGAAACAGTGTAGTTAAGAGGGCAGAAATAAAGCAGTTTGTTAAGATAGGGAGGCAAAAATTTGTGCCCAGGCAGTGAGAATTATTTTCTCTGATGATGCTTCTCATAACTGCATGCTGATACAGTAGATGCCTCATGTGAACTCATTTGCCAGTTATGGAAATGGATAAAAAGACGGCTAAAAATCCTATCAAATAAAATGAACTGAAAGAATTTTGACCCTAAGGATTAGTTGAAAAAGGTCCATTAGAATGATGATGATAAAGATTTACTATCTTCTACAGACTACTTACTCAAATGCATGCTTTCACATTTAGAGAACCTAGTTAGGCATGTATTTCTATCCCCTTTTCTCAGATGTGTAAACTAAGACAGGCAAAAGCATGTGTTTATGAAGCAGAGAAGGAAAATAGGATATTAGAAGAAGAAGAAGGAAAAAGAGAAGAGGAGGAGGGGGAGGAGGAGGAAGAAAAAGAAAAGGGAGGAGGAAGAAAAATAAGAGAAAGAGGACAGAGAGGAAGAAGAGGAAGAGGGAGTAGGAGGAGAAGAATGAGCAGAAAAGGAAGAAGAGGAAGATAAAGAAGAAAAGGAGGGGAAGAAAACTCCTGACAAAATTCCAAGTAAATGTCTAAGGGAAAATGAGAAGATTTTCTCTGGAGACCTGAAATTGTCATGACTTGGGATTTTTTATTCCTGCTTAAGACAAAAGCTGCTCCAAAATGAAAGCCTTCATCATAGGAAGATGAAGTTTTCTCCCAAACCTTAGCACAATTTGAATATTAGATAATATGAAACATTGTTTTAAAAATCTAAACCAAAAGTGAAGTGTATTCTGTCTTATACAATAATTATCTTTCTAGAAGTTATACATAGGAATGTTTTTGCAACTCTTGGCAATCTTTTGTATAATAAAACTACATTGACCTGTTCGGATGTGCTTACCTAGTACCACCTGGTGGCAGCCAAAAATATTTCAGGAAGGGAGAAGAAATTGGGAATGCTTATCCCAATTTATCAAACCCAACTTCAGTCTCAGGAGGGGGTTAAGCACTGGGAATATTATTGGTATGAGATCATCTGTGCTAGGTGGTTTGAACTCAGTGGAAAGTTAGTACTGAAATATGCCATATTGACAAGACCAAGAATCACCACTGTTTATCAGGAAAACACTTTCAGATGGATTTTCCTTAGCCATAATTGATAAAGGTATTTCTTTGTTCTGTCTTCCTGATTGTGGGCATTGATGCATAAGACAGCTGACTAGCTGTACAAATGCAGAACAAACGATCATGACAGAGAACGAACCTAAGTGGAACATACAAAGGTGCCAAACCTATCACCTTGGCCTCATTAATACCAGGTTACAGCTAATTGTGCTAACAACACCTCCCATCTCTCTTCATCATTACGTAATAGCGAATTTCTTTTCATCGGTGACTTAAATTGCTTTTTCAGATCTAGTCCTCTGAAAATTTCTTCTCCTCCTCTAGGCAATCTCCTCTAAAACATTTATTCAAGTATTGATTGAGTATCCACTATTGCAAAACACTATGCTAGATACAAGAGAATTCAGCATTTGAACTAGAGGGCTAAGATTCTTACTATTATCATTCTGATGTAAGAGACAAATAATAATAATAATTTATTTAGTGCTACTGTGTTTCAGATACTGTTCTAAGTGATTTAATCTGATTGGCTCATTTAATTCTCACAACCCTATGAGGCAGGTACTATTTTTATCCCAATTTTATTAATGATAAAATTGAAACACAGGGAAATTAAGTAGCTTGCTATAGTCACCTGCATAGTAAGTGATAGAGACGGGATTCAAACCCAAGCTGACTCTAGAGTTTATTCTTATCCTTAACCACTGCTTTCTATTGCTTCTCAGTAAATAAGAAAACAAGCAGCAATGTACAAGAAAATTAATAAACAACAATTGTTGGTAGTGAGATATACTATAAGGAAAATTAATTCGTGCAAAGGGATAGAGAGTGATGGTCTGAGAAGGGAGAAGAAAGAAAGGGCTGCTGTAGACAGGGTGACCAGAAGTATCTCTGAAGAGATGACATTACAGCTAAGATCTAGATAAGAGAGAATCCATATTGTAAAGATCAGAGAAGAGACTCCCGGGAGAAGGAACAGCAAGTTCCAAGGCAAGAGGAATGCCTGGGAAGGTTTAAGGAGCAGAAAGATAGTAACTGCAATTGGAAATCAGGGAACAAGAATGGGAGGACCAATGAGATACCATTTCACACCTGTTAGAATGGCTGTTATCAGAAAGACAAAAGATGACAAGTACTGGCAGATATGTGGAAAAAGGAGGACCCTAGTACACTTTTGGTGGAAATATAAATTACAGCCATTATGCAGAGGTTGCAGTGAGCTGAGATCACGCCACTGCACTTCATGCTGGGCAACAGAGCAAGACTCTGTCTCAAAAAAAAAAAAAAAGAACAGCCATTATGGAAAACTGTATAAAGTTCCTCCAAAAATTAAAAATAGAAATTCCATGTGATCCAGCAAATCTTACTTCTGGGTATATATCCAAATGAAAATAAATTAGTATGTTGAAGAGAGATACCTGCACACTCATGTTCATTGCAGCATTTTTCACAATGGCTAGGCTACGGAGTCAATCAACAGATGAATGGATAAATAAAATACTATCTGGCCTTTAAAAAAGAAGGAAATTCTGTCATTTACAACAACATGTATGAACCCATAGGACATTATGTTAAGTGAAATAAGCCAGGTACACAAAGATGTGTGCTACAAGAGATCACATATATGTGGAATCTAAAAAGCTTGATCTTGTAGAAGTTTGAAAGTAAAATGGTGATTAACAGGAACTGGGGCTGGGAGTGGTGGTAGGCTAGATGTAAGTGAAAGGATACAAATTTTTGTTTAAATAGGAGGAATAACTTAGAGATCTATTGAAAACAATGTGAGTAAAGTTAATAACATATTTTTGAAAATTGCTGGATAGATTTTGAATGTTCTCAATACAAAAAATGAGATCATGTATGTATCAATTATCTCTATTAACCATTCCATGATGCATACATATTTCAAAACATCATGTTACATATGATAAATATACACTATTTTACCAATTTTTAAATAATTTTTAAAACACTTTAACAATGTGGAATAGATGAAGTTGAAAATAATGTGTACACATGGACATGGAGAATGGAATAATAAACATTGGAGACTTGGAAGGATGTGAGGCTGGAACAGTAGAAGGGGTTGGGAGATGAGAAAATTACTTAATGGGTACAATGTACACCATTCATGTGATGGCTACATGGAAAGCCCATACTTCACTATTACACAATATATCCATGTAACAAAACGGTACTTGTACCCCTTAAATCTATTATTAGAA
>NW_012104798.1:377177-406527 GCF_000951045.1 Mandrillus leucophaeus
AAGGAAGGGAAGGAAGGGAAGGAAGGGAAGGAAGACTAGGCTAGAACTAGAGCCTGCAAAGCCTTAAAGGTGAAAGTAACGAAAAAGAAAATATATGGTCTGGACTGCAAGGATGCTGTCATTCCCCCTGAAGAGATCCATTCTAATTCCAAAGAGGAGTCACTGGGTTGCTTGGAGCAAGGAAATGATGCGATTGTTTGCATCATTCAGATTGCTTCTGCTGAAATGTTTCCCTCCAATTCACAGCTTCAGTATTGTTTCTCAAGGTATTTCACTAGCATCCTGCATCTAATGTGTCAAATGCCCTGGGCTAGGTCTCCTGTTGCAAGGCCAACAGTCTTCCTTCCCTTGACTGTTCTTCCCCAGACGTTGCTCTTTCTAATTGGTCTAAATGTCCACTTATAACATCCAATATCAGTGAAACAATAGCCATAATTATATCTCCTCTTACTAAAGGCTACAGTAGAAGCATTCCAACAGTGCTGAAAGCAAATGAAGTCATGTTTTATTGCTAGAAACTGGAGACTGTTTGGCATTTAGTAAAGCAAATGTTTGACCCAGGGGCACTATTGTACCAGTGTTAGTCATGAATCTTTTCTATGTTTGTTTTATTAAGTTTCAAAATTTTACTCTTTGATAAATAATGTTCCCACAGAGAATGTTAAAGGCCCAAAGGAAAGAATTACAGTGTCTGTAGTAATGGTATGTAGTGAATGCAGTGAGGTCAGAAGAAAAACTGCCTTGTTGTCAAAGAGGAGACAGGGTACACACTGCTTTGATTACATGGACTCTCAGAACTTCTGCAGATTCTGCTTGACCTGCCACATGCACTTGACTTAGCCCTACCTATTAGATGAAAAACTCCCTAAATGGAGAAGCTTCACACCTCATTATGACATGGTATCAACCATGACCCCTTTCAACATAGGAGTACATATGATTTGGATGGATGGGTGGATGCATGCATGGATGAGAATCCAAAGATCCTGAGAGTCAGTGCAATCCATGTGATACTCCCACCTATAACAGAGCCTTAGTGATGATCAAACCAGGTAAGGTAATGTGGTCAAGAGCTAAACTATCACTGGGAATCAGCCTTAAGAGAAGCTGCAGCTTTAATGTCTAGAGAAAGACTATTTTTTAGCTTCCCTGTTTCCATGTTTGGAGCCAAGCAAATCAAGTACACTTAATCAAATGATATTAATTGGGAAACAAAACTTGTCACCCTATCTTGATTTCCTCTTAGACTAGCTAACACTGTAAGACTCAGCTTAAATGTCTTTATGCTATTTCCTTCAGGAGGATATTCCTGACCTATAAGGCTGGTTAAGCATCTATCTGAGGTGCCTCTGTTGCAGCAGGTTTTACTGCGATTGCTCTGTAAATGTCCATGTTGTCCCAAGCTCTGTTCTCAGTGTTTGAAACCTAATATATACTAAAGTTAGCAAGGATGTTGCCTTTGGTTGGGAGAAGTCATCTTCTGCCTGTAGCCTAAACTTAAAACAGATTAACACATCCTCCCTTTTCAGTATAAACCTTTAAATATTTATTCATAATCAGGAGATTAGAATGTTACTGTATAATCACTTCATAATCATCACATAGTATTGTATTCACTACATAAGGATAAGAGTTATATGTATATTTATATATGTATGTATATACATATATATGCTAAATGTACACATATATACACAAATATACTATATATACACATATACTATACTATATATATACACAAATATACTAAATATACACATATATACACAAATATACTATATATATACACACAAATACACACACACACACACATATATATACACAAACATTAGAGGAAAGAAGCCATTGCAACTTGCCAGCAGTAGTTTCTTGTTCCTTTGTTTAACCCAAATAATGAAGAGTGAACAAAGAAAGAAACTATCTGTAAAAATTGAAGCTGTAAATTCCATTCCAAAATGATTAATTTATATTCATATGTATGTGTGATTTTTATTTTATTTACTTTTTACTTATTGGGCAAGTATTATCTAATAAATGTATATTAGTTTCTCAACATAAAAAAATTCTTTAATATTTGCAAAGCAGAACTCTAGGGATACAGATATTTGTATCTATGTTATTACTATAAATCAATCTTTTTTCTTATTTATAAGCAACATCAATGAAAAACTATTATTAGGATTCTAGTCATAAACTCTAGTGCTGGAAGTTTGATTCATGTTATTAATCTGGAATTACCTTAAGAGCATTTTTGTGTTTGTTTATGGATTTTGGAATGATGCAGAAGTGAGATTTATGAGAGTTTGAGTAATTATATTTTTAGGTACTTATTAAACTGGTGTTATCATAAACATTGCAGTATATTTGTGGTCTTTGTGGACTTATTTCTTGGGATAGATTCCATGGAGACAGTACTTGGTTTCTTAGCAGCCTGTTAAAGCTCTTGATGGAAAAAAACATTATTTTTTTGGCCACCACCATCCTTGTATCCTCAGCAACTTGCTCTGCGCTTTGCACAGTGCATGACCCATGATGGGAGCTCAATGAACTGGCATTAGATTGAAAAGTAAATAATCAGGAAAGAAGCAGAAGGAGGTAGCTGATGTAAACTATAGTTTAAGAAGAAAGATAGCTAAGAGAAAGAAATAAATGAGTTGACATTTGAAAGAGCATATAAGGGCAAAGAAGCATTTTTTAAAAACATTGTTTTCTCACCTATTATATAAACAAAATAAGTTTTTTATATGAAGTTTAGAGAATACAAGGAAACTCAAAGAAAATTAAAGTTAGCCCATATCTCACAAGCCAGAAATAGCGTGCATGCCTTTTTCAATGCATACACCCACATGTGCCTGCCTGCAGACAATACACACATTTTTTTGATTCTTAACACCAGCTTGACATATTTACCCATGACTAAAGAATTTCCCATAACATTTTCTATTTTTCTAAAACACCTCATCTTATTTAGCTAACCAAAATCGCCCTAATGTATTTAGTTAACCTGTGTTGTTGACCACTGGGGCATTTTCCAATGCTTGCTACTCTATTTCCACAATGGCTCTCCTTGATCAAAAATCTTTGTACACATCTCTATTGTTTCCTTAGCAAAAACTTATGTGAAGGATGTTTTGTGAACTGAATTTAGCTACTATGATCTCAATGTTTGAAGTTGAAGGAAATGAACCAGAGTGAGCAGAAAGTGCAAGGCTTCACTAAAAGAAGCAAGAAAAAATGATGGAGGAGGTCTAGAGGAAGGTCAAATGAGATGGGCAAAAGCCCAGGCTGAGAAATGAGTCTTAGGCTATGGGATCCAAATTCCTTAAAAATGAAAAGGGAGAAGGAAAGATAATAGAAAATATAGATGTTTGCTGGGCGTGGTGGCTCATGCCTGTAATCGCAGCACTTTGGGAGGCCAAGGCGGGTGGATTGCTTGAGTCCAGGATGTTGAGACCAGCCTGGGCAACATGACAAAACCCAAACTCTGCTAAAAATACAAAAATTAGCTGGGCATAGTGACTCACACCTGTGGTCCCAGCCTACTCAGTTAGCTGAGGTGGCAGAATCATCTGAACCCAGGAGGTCAAGGCTGCGGTGAACTGAGATCACGCCACTTGTACTGCAGCCTGAGCAATGAATGAGACCCTGTCTCAAAAAAAAAAAAAAAAAAATTTGGTGTTAGAAGACAGAAAACTAGAAGGAGTTCTCTGGTGACTCCTTTTCTCAGCGACACGGGAAATGTCCTGTGATGAGAATGAGATGTTAGAAATACAGCTGAGGACAGGACAAAAGGAAGCAAAAATTTAGAATAGGCAGTTTTGGAAGGGAAAAGTAAGCGAGGTAATATAATTACTAACATTCTCACCAACTACACGCCTCTTATTTCCTTAAATATCATCACCAACCCCAAAAAGTAGGACTCCAGATGAGAAAGTAAAACCCATAGGACTTAAATGACTATCCTGGACACATGGTTACTATACCTGGAAATAAACTGAGGTCTGTGAATCCACTACCCTCATGTGAACCCCAATAGCAATGATGGAACTGACATGAGATGACGCTAAGTGACACCTGGAAGCGCCGTCTTCCAATTTGAAAAGCAATGCTCTAGACAAGTAAAACATCAACCACAAAATCTTCGTTCCAATCAGTGTTTATGTTTTCTAACTGGAGAAATAGATGAAAGAACTTTCATTGACTTTCAAGCATATTTTCTAACTTGTAATTGCATATATAATCAGAATTAAGCCTTGAAACTGCCTTATGCCCTTTGGAGCCCCCAGACTAACCACTTTCATTAGGAGGAAGAACCTTATTTCTAAGGCAGATAATTAAACTGGGTTGTAATGAAGATGGAAATGATAGTGTCTTATGCTAAGTAAGTCTGCTGGGATTTGTAGCTGAAGTAGGTTGAGACTTTAACAGTGAAAAGATGTTTTTGATAAACCTGCCTGGGGCATGCAAATAAATTAGTCTTTTTCAAGCTAAGGTTAGCAGTTGAATCCTGAATTTAATTTGGAAAAGTATAATAACCTGTAAAACGTGAGGGATAAATTATTGCAAACTTTGTTTAAAGTTTTCTCTTTAAATGTAATATTTTATATATATATATATGGGGGGGGAGAGAGAGAGAGAGAGAGAGAGAGAGAGAGAGTGAGAGTGAGAGAGTGTCAGTCTTGCTCTGTTGCCCAACCTGGAGTGCAATGGTGAGATCTCGCCTCCCGAGTTCAAGCCATTCTCCTGCCTCAGCGTCCCAAGAAGCTGGGATTACAGGCATCCACCACCCCATCCGGCTAATTTTTTTTTCTTTTTTTTTTTTTTTTTGAGTGAAGATGGGGTTTCACCATGTTGGCCAGGTTGGTTTCAAACTCCTGACCTCAGGTAACCTGCCCATCTCGGCCTCCCAAAGTGCTGCAATTATAGGTGTGAGCCACTGTGCCCTGCCAAATGTAATATAATTTTAATGCAGGAAGTCGTGTTTAAATATTATGCATTTAATGGTCATGTTTTAAACCCTACTATGAACAAGATAGGTGTGAAGTAGAGAGTTGAAGAAGAGGGGAGATGTGAAGGTAAACATTATCTTTCCTGCTTCTGTGAATCTCGTCTCCTATTCCCTATAATTTATGGTTTGGTAAGATACCTTGAGCATAGTTTATGTTTCAAGTATACTTATTGAATTAAAACTCCGAAAAGCTAAGTCAGCAATTCTACTTCCTTAAATTTAGAATTTTGAGAGTGCTTGAGTGTAGTAAATCTCTTCTACTAGACTATTCTCCATGAGGTCACGGGCCACATTTCTTTAACTCTATATTGAAATCCCTACACAATGTAAGGATTTGAATCCTATATATAGTAGGCATTCAATAACTCTTGAGTGAATAAGCCAATTGCACCTGTCATCCTTGTTCAGGGATCTGGAATTCCTATCAATTAAGTGATTTTCTTCTTTTTGACTTGGAAATTATCTCCAAAGTAGATCCTGTTTAATGAAACCGTAAACGGGTAGTGTCTGAGGCGTACCTACTCACTGAATATCTGCTGATCAGCAACAGTATTAGATAAACGTGTGAGATAGATACACCTTTGCAAGCAGACGCTGAGGAAAAGACAGGTGTGCTGGATTTGTTTTGATGTCCTAGGAAGGAGCCAGGGTTACAACTAGAACAGGGCCGGGCGTGGTGGCCCCTGCCTATAATTCTAGCACTTTGGTGGGTGGATCATCCGAGATCAGGAGTTCGAGACCAGCCTGAGCAACATGGTGAAACCCTGTCTCTACTAAATACAAAACATTAGCTGGTCTTGGTGGCACATGCCTTTAATCCCAGCTACTTGGGTGGACAAGGCAGGAGAATCTGTTGAGTCTGGGAGGTGGAGGTTGCAGTGAGCCGAGATTGTGCCATCGCACTCCAGCCTGGGCAATAAGAGTGAAAACTCCATCTCAAAAATAAATATAAAAAATTCATAGAGCTAGAACAGGCCATATAAATGTTAGAATCCAGTGATTTTCCATTTTTTCAGTTATAGCAGCATCCATCCTTCTTGATGAGGTCAACATATGGCCCCAATTTATTTTATTTATTTATTAAGCATGCATGATTGTGGAGCCCCCACTTAGGCCTCTTTTGGTCCCCTTTCCCTAGTCCACCGAGGTTTGTGAAGGATCTCCCATATCCAACTGTGAAACGGGAATCTAGTCCAGCTTTCTCACTTTTCAGAGGAGAAAACAAAGGCTGTTTTAGTTAGATTGTAATTACAGGATAATACCTTTCTTAGAATAAAAATTCAGTCTGAGTCTTGGTCTTAAAGCCCAACTTAAGTCCATATGAGAAAAGCACAAATGACTAAAAATCTTTGCTTTACCTTGTCTAATTCAGTGACTTTGAGCCAGTGTAAAAGAAATTGCCTCAGACAAGTTAGACAGGCAAGAAAGGTTTTATTCGGGACTGTTTCAATAGAGGCCAAGATTATTGCAATGGGAAAGAGAGAGGGTAAACGCAACTCTAAAAAAAATGAGAGTTTTAAGCTCTGGGATGAACTAATGGAAAAGTACTGGAAGACGGTAAAGGGATACCATAGTCCTCCCTTATTTGGGGTTTCCCTTTCTGTAGTTTCATTTATCTGTGGTCAACTGCCATCTAAAATATTAAAGGAAAATCCCAGAGATAAAGAATTCATAAGTCATAAACTGCATGCCATTCTGTATAGCATGATGAAATCTTACCCTGTCCTACTCTTTCCTGCTTGAGACATGAATCTGGCCTTTGTCACTTAGTAGTCTTCTCAGTTATCACATGAACTATTGCAGTATTGCAGTGCTTGCATTCAAGTAACTCTTATTTTACTTAATCATGGCCCCAAAGCACAAGAGTAGTGATACTGGCAATTTGAATATTCCAATGAGAAGTCATTAAGTATTTCCTTTGGGTGAAAAGGTGAAAGTTGTCTAGTTAAGGAGAAAAATCGTATGCTGAGGTTGCTAAAATCTAGGGTAAGAATGAATCTTCTATCCATGAAATTGTGAAGGAAAAAGAAATTTGTGTGTATGATACATGGGGTCAGAACCATCTGTGGTTTCAGGCATTTACTTAAATGAATTATCCATATCCCTCATGGATAAGGATAAGGGGGGACTACTGTAGTTGGCTGATGTGATTAGGCCATTTGGATTGGCTGTTACTTGTCTAAGGATCCTCTCCCCTCCCACAGAGATAGAGAGATAGGCATCTTATTTTCTTCTATAATGTCAAAGAAATTAGTCCCAAATCCTTGAGAAAGACATCTCTAGATTGCAGAGAGATAATTTACAATTTCAGATGTTCTTTTTTTTTTTCATAAGTAAATTATCTAAGAAAAAAGAAGCCAGCAGCCTAGAGTCAAATGATTAAGAATCAAAAAAAAAAAAAAAAATGAAACCCATCTAAACTGTAGTCAAACTGAGGGAGACATTAAGGCCATCTTGGCCACGAGTTACTTAAGGACTCATCAATGCAGGGTCCTTATCTGTAAAAAACAACAACAACAAAAAAAGGTAACAAAATCATATTTTAAAAACTTGCTGAAAATAATATGAGTTTATGAGTTAACATATTACTAATGTGCTTTTTTTTTTTTTTTTTTTTAAAGACAGAGACTCGCTCTGTCACCCAGGGCTGGAGTGCAATGGTGAGATCTCGGTCCACTGCAACCTCCATGAGCTCAAGTGATTCTCCTGCCTCAGCCTCCTGAGTAGCTTCGATTACAGGCATGCACCACCACGCCTGGCCAATTTTTTGTATTTGTAGTAGAGATGGGGTTTCACCATATAGGCCAGGCTAGTCTTGAGCTGAGCTCCTGACCTTGGGTGATCTACCCACCTCAGCCTGCCAAAATGCTGAGATTACAGGCCTGAGCCACCACGCCTGGCCTACTAATGCATTTTTGAAAGTAATATTATATTGTCAAGTACCAGAGAGTCAATGAAAGTTCATCAAAGAGACCAGCTTAAGTCAAAGTAGTTAATGAGATAAAGAGTGAAACTAATAATCTTTCATGTATAACAAGTCCCTAACAAATGTCAAGAATCTGCATGATTTCTAATCCCCTACAAATGTATCATTATTCTCATTTTGCATACAAACTGAGTCTTAGTTTAAGTCTTATCCAAGATCACACACCAGAAAGGATAGAGCTGAATTTCAATCACAGGACAGTCTAACAACCAAGCCTTTGTTTTTATCTAAAATACCACACTGCTTCTCAGAAGTTTTATAAACCCTACAGCCAGAACGGACACGCTTATATGGTCACCTTTTCCAAAAAACTGAGGGTCAACTTTTCCATTATTTTCTTCCCAAGTTTTTTTAACTGTGGGTGTTCAAATGAGAGGCAAAAATTGAGTGGATCCATTGTCTGGGCAACAGAGCCACTCAACTAACTGCCAACTAAGAGTTATAAGGGCACAATTTGACATTTTCTGGGACGGATCACGTGAGCACTTAAAAACATCAGTGCCCCATTAGGAGGAAGGCAGGTGACCTTTTCTTTCATTGCCTTCTATACTTGGTATTAGCAGGAAAGGAGTGGGGTGTGCAGAGATAAGAAAGGCTCCTTAGCACAAGCAAGAGCCTTTTACCTACTTGGGCGCAGCTGGGCGAGAAGTATTCTATGAGAAACCACATACAGAATAAAAGCTTTTCTTTTTTGCTTTGATGGAAGCACATGACTCTTTCTCCCATTCTGTTTATCAATTCAAAGAAAGTCTGCCCAACAGTTCTGCCAGAGATGTGATTTAGCAGGTGGGGTCCAGGGCTTGCTGCAGAGAGCACTGGACCTACTCTCACGGGCTTGGGTTTTCAACTACTTGCCACGAAGAGGCTAAGACCCTGGGCAGAGCAATTCTTTTCTACAAGCCTCAGTTTCCTCCCCCGTGGAATAAAGAATGTGTACTAAATCATTCCCAAGATTCTTCTTACAGCCTTGAGATGAGGATTCTAGGCTCTCTATGAAAGTCCAAATGATGTTACTTTTCTTGGGCCTTTTGTGATCACTGCACCCAGAAGAGAGCCTTCCTTCCCTGAACTCCTCTCCTATTGACTGTTGAAACTTTCATTGTTTTGTTATTTCTCTGTGTGGGAAGACAGGTCTGTCTCTATATGCTCAGTCCTTTGCTTACTACTCGTGACATGGACTTAATGATCTAACCTATGAGCTTTAGTCTTCTCATTTGTAAAATGGAAGTGTAGTAGGTACTTATTAAGTGTTTTTTTTCCCCCTCACCTAGCACTTTTTAATACCTTTCCTGTAAGCAGGAAATTCCCTTAGTTTACAAGTCTTGCTTCTCTGAATTTAAATTCACACCCTTTTTTTCAGTCTCCCTTGCAGTGAAGGCAGATATTTGACCTAAGCCTCTATCAATCAGATGCACTCTTGGAAGACTTCAATTTGGAAGTGAGGAAACAGAATCTATTTCCTGTCAAGGGTTGTGGTAAAGCCAGCAGATGCCAAGTAGAACAGTGCCGCTGATTTCAGTGTTCAGCGTTAGCCATACAAGCTATAGTGCTGCTTCTGCATGCAGTCCTGGAGGTGTGGTTGGCCACTGAACCTGACCAAGAATCATCTGATTATGATGCTCCAGCTCACTCAGAAATTCTCAGGACTACCTTTCATGAATTCCATTTCTGTTTAAACACACTGGAGTGGGGTCTGTATGATACCTGGGAAGCCTGATTAACTTATAGATGAGGGTAAGCACACCTATGGTTCAAAGTCAGTTTGAGGACAAAATGAGGCCAATAATCCACGGAATGCAATACTTAGACCAGAGTAGGGGCTTTATAAATGCAATTATGTTATACCATCCTCACACGTTGAATCTCCTCAAATAAACTGGGAGATCCCTGAAGATCAACTTGCATGCTGTGCCAGGACAACATGTCGAGTGCTGGGAGGGCATCAAAACAACATTCATAATCATCCTTCCCTTAAGGACATTACATCTCAGTAGGAGAGGCAATAAAGTAGCAATAAAGACACAAGTTTATGTGTTAGATTATTTGCATTTCAATCCCATCTCTTCCTCCCACTAATTTTTCAATACAAGGCAATCCTATATCATAATTTTATTTTTCTCTGTAAAATAATGTTATTTTCTGTCTTACACAGTTCGTATCAATATTAAATGAATTAATTCAGTTAAAACATTCAGAATAGGCCGGGCACGGTGGCTCA
The DNA here is from genome assembly GCF_000951045.1 of Mandrillus leucophaeus. Classification (NCBI taxonomy): domain Eukaryota; kingdom Metazoa; phylum Chordata; class Mammalia; order Primates; family Cercopithecidae; genus Mandrillus; species Mandrillus leucophaeus. The sequence continues at coordinate 387,390 of NW_012104798.1, forward strand.
TCCCTGTAATCCCAGCACTTTGGGAGGTCGAGGTGGGCGGATTACTTGAGGTTAGGTGTTTGAAACCAGACTGGCCAATGTGGTAAAACCCCTTCTCTACTAAAAATACAAAAATGAGCCATCTGGGCATGGTGGCGCATACCTATAATTCCAGCTACTCAGGAGGCTGAGGCAGGAGAATCACTTGAAACTGGGAGGCAGAGGTTGCAGGCGGAAGTGCAGAGCCAAGCAAGATCATGCCACTGTACTCCAGCCTGGGCAACAGAGTGAGACTCTGTCTCAAAACAAAACAAAACAAACAATATCAGAATAGAGCCTGGTACATAGTAAGTGCTCAGTAGATGTTGGCTCCTAGGAAAGTTAAAGAACTATGCCAAGTGAAATCATATCGATTCAAGGATCAGAGTTTGTAGAATACAAGCTCCCACTTGCCCAAGAGTTGAGACAAGTATTTATAGAAATGTCAGCTGGCTCCTTGTGTCTTGGAGGCTGGTGAGAGCTACCATGAGCTGAGCAAGTGCTGAGTCCATGTGCTCTGCTGAGCACCTCACACACATGTCACTACATTTATTCTTCCCAGGCAACGTGGAGCTAACTATGACTATTCCTATTCTACAAATAAAGGATCACTTGGGGACTTGACCAAGGTTACCCAGCTAAAAAGAAGAAAGGCAGGATTCAAATCCAGGCATTCCCAAATCCATGTTCTTAATTGGAATAATAGGATTTTGTGAGTTCTGGATTCTTCTGACAGAGGGATTCTGAGTGAAATCTGATCCCATCACTCTTCTGAAAATGCATTTGTATTGACTTAGTATATGGAAACATGATAATGCCAATTATTTTATAAAGTGTGATAACTTGGAAACTGTCTGGTGAAAGGCTGCATTCTTGGGTACAGCTATCGAAGATCAGCACAGTTTTAGTACTCTCTCTCTAACAAAGGCAGGCTCCTCTCTGCCAGCACAGGGACCCCTCTCAGTCTGCAGGGTCTACTTTCATTGAACTCATCTAGGCTGACATTTGTCTAGCAGCTTGTTAACAGTTGTTTGAGGAAAGTATTGTTGACAGTTGCCTACTGGCTAGGACTCATCTTCTCCTTTATCCCGCAGTTTAAATATAGCTCACTTTGTCACAGATGCAGTTAGATTTTGCCATTTAACTACCTGAAAGCATAATTAGAAGTTTGTGAAAAGAATCAATAGAGAAAATGAAAGTTTTTATGTAGATGTATTTGTAACTCAAATTTGAGTCCATCAATATCTCAGTTGTTGAGAGTAACTGAACTGCAAAATCTTACCATCCCTCAGACTACAAGTTAGGAGTTAAAAAGAGCTGTATAATTGGCATATTAAGGCAAAGCTTTTTTCTATCTCAAAACCCGTGTTTCACTTAAAAAGTAAATCTACTTGACTGAATATAGTACTTGGAGATATAGAATTCATCTAATGCAAGGAGTTAAAGAAAAATTAGAAAGCAAATCAAACTTCCATATCTATAAAAGAGGAAAATTACCTTTTACATACAAAAATGTAATTCAGCTGACTTATTAAAAGCAGGTGTATTATCATATATATTATAAATATGTTTAAAATTATTTTCCAATGTTTTATTTCCTACATGTTAAATAAAACCCGAGTAATTCATCTTAAAATACATATGACTATGATATAATACTAAGCAATCACAATACAATTCAGTTCAGGTTTCTCTATAATTCTATGCTACATTTATTACGATATTGCTTGTTTTGGCCTCTTTGTTCTTTAAAACTGATGATCTTTCCTTCCCTTCCTCTTACCTCACTTCAAATTGCAGGGATCATGGTTAAAATTAAAATATAGAAGATTCACATTTAGATACAGTGCTTTTATGTTTGCTGACAATCCCAAATATTGCTTTTTAGTGCTTACCTAAAATTTCCAGAAAAGTCTGAGGCCTTACACTAAATGGCTAACCAAGAAAACAACATTTCTTCAAAGACTTCTGTTAAAAACCCAAGCAAATTATATTTATTATTCAGTGGTATACTATTTTTACTTATATAAAAATACTTCTCCTTATCCTGGCAAAAGTAGCTTGGTAAAATTGATGCTAATGAAAGATCTACCATGTTCAACCTATAATTTTAAGTATTTCTACATAGAACTCCGTGAATGGGGAACCTACTATCTAGTTTGACTATCAGAACAGTTTCCAAAAATAAATCTCTGTGGTAAAGCTCTACTAAATATAATTTGGTGTTTCCTTGAATGCACTTTAATCTCAAGATTCCTTCTTTTCCTATAAAAACTCTGCTTTTTGAACTTCTATTTACTTAGGCTCTAATAGATAGAAGTTTAATTTGTCTTTCCACAGAAATAGGAGTGTTCTTTGGTATGAACATTTGCGAACATTGTAGAATAGGCCTAACAGAGGTCTAAAGCTTAAGAGAACAGAGATTCTTATGGGAAATAACTCTTTTAAGGTAACACAAAGTAGAGATTGCACAAAAGGTTGTGAATACAGAAAATCAGGACCAAAGGCTGAGAGTGTTTGAATACTACTTGGGACGAACCATTCTGATGTTCTTCTGTTCAGGCCCAGGTTCTCATATTAGAAGCCTAAGGAAGGAGAGGGCTGCACTGTACACACACACACACACACACACACACACACACACACACACACAAATATAAAATAGAACTACATACATATGAAACCCAAACAAAACCAAATAAAGAATTTCCAAGACTGTGACTGAATTTGTTAGCATTAGAACCTCATTTACTCAATTAAAATTTTTGCCAGTAAACCCTCTGGCACAGCTTCTGATAACACTATTAAGTGCTTAAATAACCATCTGTAGAGTGTTAATTCAGCCTGGATGTGGTGCGATTACACACCTGTAATCTCAGTACTTTGGGAGGCTGAGGCGGGAGGGTTGTTTGAGCCCAGGAGATCCAAACCAGCCTCTGGTTTGGAAAGAACCCATCTCTGCACCAAATAAAAAATTAGCTGGGCATGGTGGTGCAGACCTATAGGCCTCGCTACTCGGGAAGCTGAGGCAGGAGGATCACTTGAGCCCAGTAGGTCAAGGCTGCAGTGAGCCAGGATCATGCCACTGCACTCCAGCCTGCACTTCACCCTGTCTCAGCAGCAGCAGCAACAACAACAACATAGAGTTTTAATTCCTGATTAGAGAGTCATAGCTGTTCAAAGCTGTAGCTATAGGTTGACTTAACATGCATGTACATCAACTCTTACAGGGAGAATTTTTAAATAAATGTACCTGTGAGTGCAACATCCCTAGGGCTATTGGCAGAGTGGAAGTAGTTTAGCTGTTTTATGACTTTCAGCAGGTCTGATAGCAGTCATAGATCAAAGACAGAGAAGCCAGGAGAAAGGAATTGGCAGATGCTTCAAGGTACTGAGAGGATGCTGTTTGTGAGCATCTTCAAGCTATACCAGAGGACTATCAGAACTGTTAGCAAAACGTGTTTAAAGAAGATAGAGTAGAGATCCTACAAGAGACAGTGAGGGCAGAGGCAGATATGCTGTTGCTAGTTCTTGTCTTGACGCCACTTTATTTTTTCCAGACTAACGCGGCCTTGAGATATAAGATTTACAAATATAAACTCTCAGTGTGAGCATATAGTGGGGACTCAGTAGATATTATTTATCTCCCTAATCTATCATTGGTTGTTGAGTTCTTGTCTGAAAATTTTGGAAATTAGGGCTCCAACTACCCTAGGATAACAGATCTTTGGATGTAAGAGAAAAATGTAGATAGTTTCTGTAAAGCTGTCCTTTATTTGCATATCAATTTCCATAGCCTGTGTAGCCTATGGGTGAAGAAAGAATCTGCATACCTGTGCCTAACAGAATCTTCTTCAGGTATGGGTACTTCTTTTTGGTGCACTGAAGACTCAGACTCAGGAAACTATGGCCATCAAGTTGCAGAAAGTGTTGGATAGAGCTAAACAATCTTCATGGACGGCTACTAAAGTCGGAAACTTGTGATTCCTTGACATTACTACTAAACTTTCCTTTTGTGGTCGTTGCCCCAGAGATAAGGACTCCTAGTTAACACCATCACATTACCAAGAAGCCTGGGGTAAAGGCAATGATTAAAATCAAATAAAATGGGGATGCGGGAAGTCTTTCTCTCTTTCTCTCCAGTTGTTCTTTCCTAAAATAAAAATAATACTCTTTTGATGAAGAAAAAGGACAAATGAATACTTTTAGAAATAACTTTTATTTAAAAAATTATTTACTACCTGGAAATCAAGAAGATTTAAAAGCAGACCAGCTTTGTAACGATAATGGATACAGAGTGATAGGACACTGATTTCCTGAGGGCACTGAGGTAGCCTCATCAAAATATCAGCAGCCTTCCCCAGAATCATGAATCACTGTATAATTTCTCTCCAAGTACTTTCCTGTTCACAAAAGAAAATAAGTGAATGCAATTGCCAGGAAGGATTAGAAATGGCAGTTCATCATCTTTGTCAACCTTGCTCTCATTGTTAATCGTGAAGAAGTATTTAGAAATGAGAAATGAGCAGGAGGACTTTCATTTTTCATTCTGTACTCCTGAGTATAATTTTCTTAGGCATGAGCATTGATTCATTTAACTTTTATAAATATAATTAAATAAAAGTGGCTACTGATGGCCAGCAGTGAACGAATATTTAAGGGGCACAATGCTTTGAATGTGAATGTTGAAGAAGTTATCAGCAAATAAGCATTTAACATCTGATCTGTTAGTATGCTCACAATTTTTAAGTTAAATTTTAGTCATGTTAAATGAAAAGACACTAGCTATTCCATGCCAAAACTATCTCCAGGCCTCTGCAAATGGTTGACTAAATAATTGGAAGCAGAGAATTCGAAGCATCTACAAAATATTTTGATTCAGTAAAAAAGTCTAAATAGTAATTCTTTTTGTCTTACAGTTTTACATTTTTAGAGTAAGCTATACTTGACATACAGTAAATTGTACATATTTGAAGTATCTAAGTTTTGGTATATGTATATACTTATAAAATAATTCTAATCAAAGTAGTGAACATATTCATCTATCATCCCTGGAATTTTCTCTTGTTTCTCCTGGCCTTCCTCACCACCTTCCCCAGGAAAACATGTGCCTGTTTTCTACATAAGGTGTTGGGATTTTTTTTTTCTGACAATTTTACATAAATAGGATCACACAATGTGTACCCTTTTTATCTGGCTTCTTATATTATATATAATTATTTTGAGATGTTTTGCTGTGCACATCAATAGTTCATTCCTCTTTAATGCTGAATAGTGTACCATTATAGAGATATACAACAGTTTGCTTATCCATCCACTCCTTTTTTTTTTTTTTTTTTTTTTTTTGAGATGGAATGTGGCTCTGTCCCCCAGGCTGGAGTGCAGTGGCGTGACCTTGGCTCACTGCAACCTACACCTCCCAGGTTAAAGCGATTCTCTTGCCTCAGCCTCTCGAGTAGCTGGGATTACAAGAGCCTGCCACCACACCTGGCTAATTTTTGTATTTTTAGTAGAGACGGAGACTCGCTATGTTGGCAAGGCTGGTTTTGAACTCCTGACCTCAAGTGATCCGCCTGCCTTGGCCTTCCAAAGTGCTGGGATTACAGGCATGAGCCACTGCACCGGGTCATCCACTCACTTCTTGTTGTGCATTTGGATTGTTCCAGTTTGAGGCTATTATGAGTAATGCTGCTATGAATATTTGTGGACAAGCCTTTGTATGCCTATATGCTTTCTGTTCTCTTGAGTAAATCCCTAGGAGTAAGATAACTGGGTCATATTGTAGGTGCATGTTTAACTTTTTAGAAGATAGATAAACTACTTTACCACTAGCACTTGTGAGCATTCCTGTTGCTCTACCTCCTCACCACACTTGGTATGATCAGAATGTTAATTTAGTCAGTTCACTAGGAGTGTAACAGTATCTCATTACGGTTGAATTTGCATTTTCTTAATGATTAATATATGGAGTATCTTTCTTTGTGCTTATTTGCCCTTTGTATATCTTTGTTGGTGGAAGTATCTGCTCAAACTCTTGTCCATTCTTTAAATAGGTTGTTTATTTTCTTCTTGAGTTTTGAAAGCTCTTCACATATTCTAAGTACAAGTTTTCTCCCCTTCCTGTCTTAGTTCATTTGTGATGCTATAACAAAATACCTTAGACTGGGTAATTTCTAAGCAGCATAAATATATTGCTTACAGCTCTGGAGGTTGAAAAATCTAAGATCAAGGTGTCTGCAAGTTCAGTGTCTGGTAAGGGCTATTTTCTGCTTCCAAGATGGTGCCCTCTTCCTGCATGCTCCAGAGGAATAAATACTGTGTCCTCCCAAGGTGGAAGGGACAGTAGGGGTAAACTCACCCTCTCAAGACTTTTCTAAGGCAGGAATTTATTGATGAAGGCAGAGCCCACGTAGCCAAGTCATCTCTTAAAGGCCACACCTCTCTTAATGCTGTTGCATTGGAAATTTAGTTTTAACATGAATTTTAGAGAGGACACAAACATTCAATCCATCCCACTCCCTCCCCACATATGCTATATAACTATATTTATATAGAGAGGTTACATGTCTTACTCAAGGCCATAGAGCTCATGTTCTGATCCAAGCAGTTCCTGTCAATGTCTTTAAAAGACCAGAATTTTCAAATTTAACGAAGTCCCACTTAATATTTTTATGGATTATGTTTTTGTTCTCATATCTAGAAAACCTTTGCCTAATCCAAGAGTACTAAGATTTGTTTCCTTGTTTTCTAGAAGTTGTATAGTTTTACATTTAGGTCTATGATGCATTTTGAGGTAATTTTTGTACATGGTGTGAGGTATGAATTAAATATTTTTCATTTGAATTTTTTAGTACAATTTTCTAAAAATAAGATATTTTCCTCCATTGCTTAGCCTATAGCATTATTAAAAATCAATATTCTACATATTCACAGGTCCATTTCTATTCCATTGATTAACTTGTCTTTTATTACACTAATGACACATACTATATTAATAATTGTGGATTTATAATCAATCTTGAAATCGGCAGTGTTATTCCTTCAACTTTGTTCTTTTTTTTCTTTTAAAATTTCCCTGGATAGTCTAGATTCATTGGATTTCCACACTAATTTCAAATCAGCTTGTTGATTTCTACCAAATAAACAATGCCTGCTGTGAGTTTGATTTGGATTTTATTGACTCTATAAATCAATTTGGGGAAAATTGACAACTTTACTAAGTCTTTGATTTGTGAAGCTATTATAAATAATATTTAATTTCAATTTAATGGAAGTTATTTTTATATTGATATTGTATACCGCGGTCTCACTGCATTCAATTCTTATTTCTATTAGATATTTATGCAGATTTCATTGGAATTTATACATAGACAGTTCTGTCATCTTCAAATAAACGTATCTTCTTCGTACTCAATACTGTATTTCTTTTTTTTTATTGCACTGGCTAGAATCTGCACTATAAAAAAAATTCGAACAGGGAAGAGTAGATAACGTCTCATAATCATGATATTAGAGGGAAAGTATTAAGTTTTTTTTTTTTTTTAATATGTAACCATTAAGTTAGCTGTAAGTTTTTAAAAGATGCTTTTTATCACGCTGAGGACGTTTCCTTTTGTTCTTGATTTGCTGAGAGTTTTTGTCAGGAATTCATATTGGAGTTTTGTCACATTCTTTTTCAGCATCGATTGAAATAATCACTTTTTTAGTTTGTTAATATTGTAAATTACAGACACTGATTTTCTAATGTTAAACTATCTGCATTCCTGAGATAAGCCCCACATGATCATAATGCATTATCATTTCATACACTGTTGGATTTGGATTTGCTGGCATTTTTGTTTAGAAATTTTGCACCAATGGTCATCAGAGATGTTACTCTGTAGTTTTTTTTTTTTTTTTCTTTGTAATGCCTTTCCCTGGCTTTGATACTGGATACTGGGGTAATGCTGGCTCATAGAATATTTGTGGAAGTCTTCCTTCTTTTGTCTTCAGGAAGAATTTACTTAGAATTTGTATAATCTCCCCGTTGTATGTTTGGTAGAATCACAGGCGAAACGATCTGGGCCTAGAACATTCCTTGTGAGAAGATTTTTAACTGTAACTTTAATGTGTTTAACAGATACAGGGTTATTTAGAGTACCTATTTCTTCCCGAGTAAAATTTGGTGGTTTTTATCTTTCATGAAAATTGTTCATTTCACATGAGTGTTATATTTTTTTCATAATGTTTCTGTATTATTCTTTACTATCAGAAAAATTTGTAGTTATGTCACTTCTTTCTTTTCTGATATTGATAATTTGTATTTTCTCTCTTTTTTTCTGATCAGCCTGGCTAGAGGTTTATTGATTGTACTGATTTTTTTTTTTAAAGAACTACCTTTTGGTTTCATTTATTTTTTCTATTGTTTTCTGTTTCTATTTTACTGATTTCTGCTCTGATTAATATCATTACCTTTTGCTTACAGGGGATTTAATTTCTTCTTCTTTTTCTAATGTTATTGTTAAGGTACAAGTTAAGGCTATTGATTTGACATCGTTTTTTGCTATCTAGCGTAGATGTTTAGTGATTCAGTTTCTCTGTATATACTGCATTAGTAGAATCCTGCTATTTTGATATCATGTGTTTTTATTTTTATTTAAAATATTTTCCAATCTCCTTTTGCATTCTTCTTTGTCTCATAATTGCTTGGGCAATTGTAGGGCTCATCTCATTCATTCCAGGTATCTCTGAGATCACTATCTATTTTACCTAATGGCCAGTGTTTCCTAAACTGTTGTCTAATATATTTTGCCTGCTTGGTTGTTGTTGTTTCAGATGGGAATGTAAATCTTGTCCCTGTTATTCCATCTTGATCAGAATTGAAAGTGCCTTAATATTGGTTTCTTTTATTATGAACTGTTAGAAAGAAAAAAAAAAGAATATATTGAATGCAAATAGGTAGGGATTTTTGTCTGTTTTGTTGATCGTTGTCTTGTTGGAGCCTCAATAATGTCTGGCATGCATTATAGTAGACGTTGAAGTACATAGTTCTCAATTGAATTAAATTACTGTCTATGCGTACTGAGTGATTTATTAAAATTTCCAGCATTATTTCTAATATTTAGAATTATTCTAAAAAGCTGGTGATGTTAACTGCCTTTTGCAGAGAGAAAAACTAAGCCTCAGAGAGGTTACATGTCTTACTCAAGGCCATAGAGGTCATGTGCTGATCCAAGCAGTTCTGACTACTCAGCCCTCGTACTTTCCCCTAAGCCATATTATTGTACCAATGAGAAAAGCCTGGGGGGAATTATCAGTTAAACTGGGGAACAAAATATTTAAATCTTAGATCATTGAATTCCTTAAATTCAAAGAATAATGAAAATGCAATTCATCACAGCAGTGGGATAATTTCTTTTCTTTTCTTTTTTTTTTTTTTTTTTTTGTGCTGCAAGCCAGTGAATATATTTCTTACCTTTTTTTTCCTTTTTTTTTTTTTTTTTAAACTACTAACTGGCCCTTCAATTTGGTGACCAGTGTGAATCCTTGAGTTAGGGTCTGGGTCTTTGGCTGTGAGTCTCTGGTACTTAGAGTACTACCTGACCGCCCATTGTAGGTACTGAGTGGATATACCTGATGAAAGAAATCATGAGGAGTAATTTTGTACTTTTGGCTTTTTGTAGTCATGTTTACATGACTGAGTGCTCAAGGAGCTATATTTTTAGCTCCCAAGAGGTGGTAAAATATGTGTTTCTAAGCTCTTTTTGAATCTGGGGTTTTCCCAGAATTCCAAAGGTTCTAGAAAGCCAGATTCAAGATAAACAAAATACAGATGTATTTGTGATTTGCATGTTGTTATCTAGACAATGGGATCATTTGTTTAGTATTTAAAGAGCTATAAGAAATTGAGAAGAAAGAACCAACAGCTCATAGAAAAGCCAGTAAAGCTAATATAATCAAATGCCATGTGTTTAAGGAGTTAATGAGGATATTGTTTGTAATGACAACAATCCAGTGTCCAGCAAGTGAGGAATGGTTGAATCAGTGATGACAGCCGGCCATTGAAAAATTAAAGAATTAAGAACTTCTCCAAATTAGTGGTCCCCAACCCTTTTGGCACCAGGGACAAGTTTTGTGGAAAAGACAATTTTTCCATGGACAGGGTTGTAGGGTGGGGATTGTTTTGAGAGGAAACTGTTCCACCTCAGATCATCAGGGATATGCAACATAGATCCCACGCATGTGTAGTTCACAATGGGCTTCACTCTTGTATGAGAATCTAATGCCTCAGCTCATCTGACAAGAGGCGGAACTCAGGTGGTAATGATCATCGCTGGTTTTTGCTCACTTCCGCCTGTGCAGCCCAGTTCCTAACAGGCCACAGGCCAGGACCTGTCTGTCTGTGGCCTGGGGATTGGGGATCCATTCTTTAACTAACGACAGTGGGAAAATCTCCTGGGTATATCTGAGTAAAAACAAACAAAATGCAGACAAGCCTATACAGTATATTGATGTCTGCATCAGAAAAGTGGAAAGAATTAGAAATTAGAAACCAAAAAAAAAATGGCTTGCATTATGAGTTTGGTGAGGTGATAGAAGCAAGACTTCCTTTGCTCTCCTATATTGTTTGGGTTTTGTATAATGGTCTTACTTATTTAAAAAAAAATGAGAGAATGGAAGAAAAGAAGTTAGAGATAGTGAATACAGACACATTAGGTGAGTGGCTCTAATGGAAAGTAAAGAAATTAGACAGTTTCCTAAATTTTATTTTTTTTATTTATTTTGAAATGGAGTCTAGCTTTGTCACCCAGGCTGGAGTGCAGTGGTGCTCACTGGGCTCACTGCAACCTCTGCCTCCCAGGTTCAAGCAATTCTCCTGCCTCAGCCTCCCAAGTAGCTGGGATTATAGGCATGTGCCACCATGCCTGGCTAATTTTTGTATTTTTAGTAGAGACAAGTTTTTACCATGTTGGTCAGGCTGGTCTCAAACTCCTGATCTCAAGTGATCTGCCCACCTCTGCCTCCCAACCTGCTAGGATTATAGGCGCAAGCCACCACACCTAGTCTATTTTGTTTTTATATTAATCAAATATAAAAGTATTTACAGTATTGTGCAGGATGATGGAACTGATCTAGCAGAAAAGCGAAATTTGAGGACGTAGGAGAAAAAGGGCTAAGTCTCAACAATATTGTCCCCGTGCAAGGAAAACTTTTCAGAGCCTATGCACAAGGCTAGAGGATATCGTTAGATGAAAGCCCATACCATTCAGTTCATTCACAGCAAGGAGGAAAAAGCAGTGAGGCAAGCACAGAGGGAGGGCTGTGGACTGAATCGTGCCCCTCAAAATTAATACGCTGAAGCCCTAATCCTCAATGTGATGATAGATGAGGCCTTTGGGAGATAATTCATTTAGATGGGCTCATTAAGGTGGGTCCCTTGTAACAAGATTGGTCCCCCTACAAACCAGAGAGCTTGCTCTCTATCTCTCTTCACCGTGTGAAGACACAGAGAGAAGACAGCCATCTGCAAAGCAGGAGAGGCCTCGCCAGATCTCACCCATGCTAGCACTCAGATCTTGGGCTTCTCAGCCTCCAGAACAGCAAAGAAATAAATGTCTTTTGTTGAAGACATCCATTCCATGATATTTTGTTATGGCAGCCCAAGTAGACTAAGGGAGGTAAGGGCCTGATGCGGTGATTATGGGAATCTATGGAAGTCATTAGTTACAGTTGTAATTTTAATAAAATCATGATTTTCTTATACAGGTAGAGTTACTTAGAACTTGATTAATGATATCAGTGTCACTAGGATTTACGGCTAAAATTCACCTCCAATGGCAAGCTACACTTAACTCCTGTGGTAAGGAACAAAGGTTTCTATCACAAGTGTTCTAACAAAGGTATTTCCTTTGGCAAACATTATTAATTTTAAGTTTACAGTCCATAGTCCTTAGAGCCATTAAAATAAATCTCCTAATATTACAGAAAGGCTCTTTTTCCTTTCTAGCAAGTAGATTTTTAGATAGAAACAAAACTGAGTGATGACAAGATACAAAATGGGTTGAAAGATGTAACTTAAATGTTACGGTAACAAGGATGTAAATTTTATATTCATTAACTACTGTGTCGATTAACAAGAAATAATGGCTAGCTTGAGGCCTTTCTTTTTTCAAAACACCCAAGTCAGCAGATTGCCTTTATTTCAAACTTCTTCATTAGATACTGATTAAGACTGATAGTCTGAATTTAGGTCTATTTTTCTGCCAGCGCAGAATTACAGAATGTGGGGCTTGTAAATTTCTAATTTGATTCAATTAAGTTCTCATCAATTTCTTATTCTGTGGGTAACCACACACACAGTTTTATACTCACAGATGGTCTTAGAGGAATAACCACTTGAGCCATGTTGATATTTCTTTTTTCCTTTATGCTTATACACTCCTCCAATGCATACATGCAAACACACACACACAATCACCCAACTCTATCACTCCCTCCTCTAAGATAGGTGCAATGTCTTTGACCAAGGTCTAAGTACTTGGTCTATGTCCCAAGGTTGGAACCAGGTGAACTGAGATCACAGTCAGGGGAACCATCCCAGAACATCAGAATCAATGGTGGCTTTGCAAGTGACCCAGCATACTTGCTTTCCTAACTGGCGTCTCTGCCTCAGTCCTGCCTCCCTCTCAGCCATTTGCACAGTGTATCCAGACCACAGATGGAACCGAGCACTACCCTCATTAACACTCCCATCATCCTTAAATCAGTCTCAAACTTTCTGGAGTTCTACATACCCTATGTGTTTGCTGGAACTCCATGCTCCTTTGAACTAGAAGATTGGCTCCAATCCCTGCACACTGCCCTGTGCAAAGTCTCATACCATCTCCAAGGGGTCTGCAAGTGCTAGAGTCATCCTCCCTTTGCTGAATAACATTTGACTCTACATACTGACTGTGACAGGCAATTCTATCACTGCCCTGATATCACAACAGATATGGAACTTGTATTTCCACAAATACAAAACAAAACACTACAAATGCATTTATCTATTTTGTCTTTGTAGTAGATGGTACTGAATATTGTTAGGGTGTCATAAAAGGACATTTTCAACACAGTGAAACAAATAACTTAAAAATCTATGTTTTTTATAATTTATTTGTCCTCCCTTTATAATTTTATTTCTGCTTTTTTATTTCCCCTTTTCTCATTTTTCCAATGTCCCCAGACCATGAATCCCTGTTCATTTCCAATGCAGAGCAACTCATCCTCCTCTTTTGTTTACTTATTGCTCTCCTTAGTCTTTGCCTCTGGACTAAAAGTTTGGATATGTTCCTAACCCAACCTTCCTTCCTAACAGGGATTCTAGGTCTAATTACTAATAAAGTATAATTTTTTCACCTCAACATTCTAAATTTTTTTTGTGGTCTTGCCTTCTGTCAACCATGTACTTTTTCAAAACTTAACATATTTGCTTTCACCAAATCAACTTCTCGGAATTCCTAGAATGGTCCTGTGTCTTCTCCTTCTAGACTTCTGCAGATGTTGCTGTCTCCTTGGAAGCTTTTTCACTTGAGATCCTTCTCTGTTCACCTAGATAACTCCTACTAATCCCTCAGGATTCAATTTAAAATTCATTTTCCAGGAGCCACAAGACGGCTTCTGAAGCTCCAGTTACGTGGTTTTGGAGCTATGGCTTAAAGTGGTTTCAGATATTGGTCATGACAATTACTCAGATGAAATTCTCTGATCATTTTACTCTTCCTTGAAAACAGAGACTTTTCAATATTTAATTCCCACTTCCTAGGACAAACTTTGCACATAAGAGTATTTTAACAAACCGTTAAATGCATAAATGCATGAAGGAAGAAAGAATTTCAGGGTTTTGCTAAATTGTTTATTGCAAAACTATAAAACCCTCTCTAATTCACAGCCAAAGTCTTTGATCAAACTAGATCTTTCTCTTCATATAATCTTCTTAGCGTTTTCCTGCATTTAGACTTTTGAGAACATTTCAAATTTAAGGACCAAGAAACAATTATTATATAGTTTGCACACTTATGTAATTTCTCCTAAGCAAAATATTTTGGTTCAAATAAAGCTATTGGGAAAGATATTTCTAAGCCAGCAATTTATATTTTAATGCTGTATACTCAAAGCCAATTTAATTCACATTTTCTTTTACTGTACCTAAATTTGACATGTTAAAGGCAGTGCAATTTTCCATTCAGCAAAGTTTTAGTGTTCATCAAAACAGATTGATCATTCATATTGCCACTCAGAGATAAATAAAATAATTTGGCAAATTGAATTGTGTTGTCCTTCTCAGTAGGGATAAATTATTATTTGCTGTGATTTGTCACTTTACTTGGCCTTTCTTAATGTTGTTTACTTAAGCTTCTTTTTTTTCTTCTGTAGCATCACAGTTTGAATTTGGTCCAGTTCTTTTTCAAGAATAATATTTTTTGAACTTATAAAGGAAAAACAATGAATAATGCATCTTGACAGTGGAATTTCACTTCTTATGTTTAAATATTTTTAAATTAGTAAAGTAATTAGCATTTGGTAAAGGTATTATATGTCAGAATGGTATAAGCATGTCTTGACATTGGATAAATGTAACTATCATCATTGGATGCATAAACATCATGTAAGTGGATGAAAAGTGTGGCATTAATTTAGTCACCCAAATATGGTTTTAGTAGTGTCAGTATTCCATATTTCCAGATTATTAACTCTATTACTAACCTCGCTGTCCAATATCTTAACAATTGTTGACTCAAGCATCCTCTGTTTTTTTTCTCTGAAGGTTGTTATTTTGGTATAGATTGTTCTTTATAATATACAATGTCATAAAGCATATGGTTCCTTAGCCTAAAGGCAAAGAGTAGAATACAATAAATATGAACATTGTCATAGATTTAAGCTACTGAGCACAAATCATTACCTCAAAAGTTAAGCCATAAGGCAGCAGTTTCCTGATTTTCATAACATGAAGAGATTCACTGAGGATTCATTGAGTAGTATTTAGTGTATGATTTGGAGGGAAGAATGCCCAGAGTTCATAAAAATAGTACTTGATTTTTTTTTAAGTCCTCTTACTATTATTCCCAAAGTACTTGAATTTTTTTTTTTTTTTTTTTTTGAGACGGAGTTTCGCTCTTGTTTTCAAGGCTGGAGTGCAGTGGCGCGATCTTGGCTCGCTGCAACCTCTGCTTCCCAGGTTCAAGCAATTCTCACACATCAGCCTCCCAAGTAGCTGGGATTATAGGCATCTGTCACCATGCCCGGCTAATTTTTGTATTTTTGGTAAAGACAGGGTTTCACCATTTGGTCAGGCTGGTCTCGAACTCCTAACCTAAAGTGATTCTCCCACCTTGGCCTCCCAAAGTGCTGGGATTACAGGCGTGAGACACCGCACCTGGCCATAGTACTTGATGTTTTTAATGGCCTGAAACGCAACATCAAAATAATTCCTGCCATAAATCTATTTTTGAAAGAAATTAGGAATAAATACATTTTTAAAAACTTTGGTAATAAAGAAAAATATTAATAAATTATGTGTTAGGAACTCAACAACTTTGAGGCAGTTCATGAGCAATATGCTTACTAATCAATATACAGTAAAAATACTAGGGTCCAAGAAAGGAAGATATGGATCACACAGACTGGGTAATTTGAAAAGAGTTTAATAAAGGAACTATTTACAAAGGGTGTAGGGAAACCATAAGGAATGCTACAGTCTCTCTGGCTGGCAACAGCAGTGCAATCTGGACCACCTCGAGAACTAAAGGAGTGAAGAGGGAAGAGTTATTGGAACTCAGGGTTGGGGGTGGGGGTATCAGGTAGATAGGTTCAATTAATGGAACTGTGGCCTTTGGTCAAGGAGTGTACCTTACCCAGCTGCAGACACGCCTCAGGGAGGGAGCTTGAATACCTCACTTGCCCCTCCAGCTCAGACCAGGCACTCCCTAGGCTGAACCCAATGGAAAGCCAGAGGGCACAGGCACTTTTTAACCCTTCTGGTCCACTTCCCAGGACAGAGAGCAAGATGTGTAGAAGTATACAGCATATGTTGCTATAACTATATATAAATATATGCCCCCTACATACACACACACACACGAGGTACATCTAATGTACTTATATAATTATATATACAGAGATGTACCACTCAGTAACCGTGAGAAACAATGAAATGTGTCTTAATAGAGCAAATGACCAAAAAATGCTTTTCTCTGACTTCAATTACACTTAATATTGAATCATTTCCGAATTTACTTGGAACATAAAGGTAGTTTTTATTCAGCTGTGTTTCAAAATCTCATGTGAGTTTCCAGAAGGAAGAACATCCTCTACACTGTCAATATTTTCCTTTTTTTCTTTATTTCCCAGACACTTGCCATGTGTAAACACACACAGCTGATAACAAATTTGCCAAGGGCTCTGTCTATGGGTTGCTATTCGGGGAACTGTGTGACTGTGACATAAAGTGACAGGAAGATTTATTCTCATCACTTTAGAAGTACAGCAGACGCTAACCTGTGTTCCAGTTGGGGCAATCATATGTGGTAGGAATCTAAAGATAAATGCTGGTAGCTGAGCTTCCTGTTCTGGCCAATAGAATCTGGATTCTTCTTATTGGTCTCCCACTTTTTTTTCTTTTTTTTTTTTTTCTCTTTTGCGACAGAGTCTCACTCTGTCGCCCAGGCTGGAGTGCGGTGGCGCCATCTAGGCTCACTGCAAGCTCCGCCTCCTGGGTTCAAGCCATTCTCCTGCCTCAACCTTCGAGTAGCTGGGACTACAGGCGCCCGCCACCACGCCTGGCTAAATTTTTTGTATTTTTAGTAGAGACGGGGATTTACCGTGTTAGCCAGGATGGTCTCCATCTACTGACCTGGTGATCTTCCCGCCTTGGCCTCCCAAAGTGCTGGGATTACAGGAGTGAGCCACTGCACCCAGCCGGGTCTCCCACTTTTAAGGATTTTTCTCTTTCATAGAATCCATATTCAAAGAATCTGAAACAATATTTTTGATGATGGACTTTGTAAAGCTAATTACTGAGAACGATGGACTCTACACTTCAAAATGAAGTCATATACTGAATTAAACAGTCTAATGCAAGGACAAAGATAGAAGCAATAAATTGCAATTAATATGCAGGCAAATTTGCAACGTAGACCTAATGTTTATCTATTGTCCCTTTGAACTAAGAGCCTAGTGAAATCTTTAGTCAGGCGCGGGTATTGGAAATACTTCTTTTCTGGTCCTGTGTACTCCTCTGATACTTGGGATTCATTTGTTCATCTCTCAGTACCAAACTATTTTCTGTGCTTCAGTGATTCTCATCAGGCACATTGCTTTACCTGAATCAAGACAGATATAGTAACTGCACAGAGAGAAAAGCAGTTGCTTCTGTTTCAGACTTTAATCACGGACCTTTTCACCTGCGTTTTTTATAGCTTCTGAATTTTGCATTGTACAGACCACAGTGCCCAGGAAATATTGGAGGACTCTGTTGCACTCTAAAAGCTTTAACCTTTGGAGACAGAGGATCAGGTCACTTTTCATGCAGTTGAGGTAGAGCAGTGGTTTTCAAATTCTTGATTCATAGGTCAGTTGCATCCATTTCACCTGTGGAGCCTTGTAAAAACACAGATGTCCTCAAGTTTTTATTTAGAAGATTGGGTTATAGTTCAGGAATCTGAATGTTTAAAACTTCCCAGGTTCATAACTCTCCTCGCCTTCATGAAACTCTGAATACTTTGTTAAACCTTCCATTGCATAATTTATTTCCTTTACTAAAAATGGAAAAAGAATTGATAGTAGACTCTAAGTTTCTAATGCTAAGGAAGCCTGAGTATTAGGGTTACTTCTTTGCGTGGCCCCTGTGAGTAGGTGGAGTTGCAGGAAATTTAGAGTGTGGGTGTTGGGTTATAGTCAGGAATCACTTGTATGTGAAAACTTCTGGTAAATTGCCATCAGAGATCTCAAAACAAAGAAATGAGAAGTTCCAAGGTTGTTAATTGTGATTTATTTTCTCATTCTGAATAAACATCTCATTTTGTATTCATGTTACTATTTTTTTCCCTAAAGATGGCCCTCTAAAATTGTAAAAGTGCCAATCACCCAAAACTCAGATCTGGTCCTGTTTGCCTATTTGAGGTGCTATTACTGTGAGAAGAAATGCAGATGATAGTAGCAGAAACAGAAAGAGGAAGAGGCTACAAGAGATGGTAGATGCTGAACTTAAGACATTTGATAACCAATGGATATAGAAAAAAAAGGTAATAAAGGACAAAAATGACTCTAAGTTTTCAAACTTGACTGATGAGGAAAATGTTGACATCAAAATGGAATGAAGAAATAAGGAGGAGGTGCTGGGTTAGGGTGAAAGGAGACGAGCCCCATTTTGCATTGGAAAGCTCTATGGCACAATAGAAGTAGTAATAACTTTATATTCCAGTATGTTAACTTCTCAGCTCCAAGATTCCAGCGCTGTGTGCTCTACAGTACATTTTGTGATGTGCCTGAGTCTTGGTTTCTTTATTTCAATGAGGGACTCTTCATACCAGGATCAGGGGTTTAGCGTAAGGAATAGATGAGTTTATGTACAATATTTAGCTCTGTTTTTGATATAAGCTCTGGGATGAATAAATATTCCTTGCCCTGTAAATTTTAGAAATCTCTGAATGTACCTCTATTAAATGATATGTTTTATAAAAAGGTAAAATCATGACTCTTACACAGATACAAAATAAATACACCAAGGATTTTATTTAACTCTTTAGCATGATATGGATGTTACAACTAGTTCAAAGGAGGATTTAAAGTACCACTCGTATGTTGGCAGATTAGTAATGCCAGAGTGAACTGACAGATAAATAAAATACTGCATGAGGCAGAAGGGGGTTGTATTTCTGAAGGATAAAATTCATGTGTTTATCTATAGACAAAAATATTTGTATTGTTATCAGTTGTCTACAACTTACAGAGCTGTACAGTCACTCAAGGGGAATTAAAGGTACAGAGACTTCACACATTAAGAACTCTGGGTCTGGCACGGTGGCTCACACCTGTAATCGCAGCACTTTGAGAGGCCAAGGCAGGTGGATCACGAAGTCAGGAGTTCAAGACCAGCCTC
>NW_012104798.1:406577-408648 GCF_000951045.1 Mandrillus leucophaeus
TAAGGAATAGATGAGTTTATGTACAATATTTAGCTCTGTTTTTGACATAAGCTCTGGGATGAATAAATATTCCTTGCCCTGTAAATTTTAGAAATCTCTGAATGTACCTCTGTTAAATGACATGTTTTATAAAAAGGTAAAATCATGACACTTACACAGATATGAAATAAATACACCAAGGATTTTATTTAACTCTTTAGCGTGATATGAATATTACAACTGGTTCAAAGGAGGATTTAAAGTACCACTCGTATGTTGGCAGATTAGTAATGCCAGAGTGAACTGACAAATAAATAAAATACTAGTTTATTGCATGAGGCAGAAGGGGGTTGTATTTCTGAAGGATACAATTCATGTGTGTATCTATAGACAAAAATATTTGTATTGTTATCAGTTGTCTACAACTTATAGAGCTGTACAGTCACTCAAGGAGAATTAAAGGCACAGAGACTTCACAGAATAAGAACTCTGGGTCTGGCGTGGTGACTCACGCCTGTAATCGCAGCACTTTGAGAGGCCAAGGCAGGTGGATCACGAGGTCAGGAGTTCAAGACCAGCCTTGCCAAGATGGTGAAACCCCATTTCTACTAAAAATACAAAAAAAAAACTAGCTGGGCATGGTGGTGGGTGCCTGTAATCCCAGCTACTCGGGATGCTGAGGTAGAGAATTGCTTGAACCTGGGAGGTGGAGGTTGTAGTGAGCCAAGATCATACCACTGTACTCCAGCCTAGGTGACAGAGCAAGACTCCGTCTCAAAAAAAAAAAGCTCAACTCTGATGGCTGTGGTTAAACAAAGCCTAGTGGTCCATTGAAAACACCAAGTGTATTAGTTTTCTATTACAGTGTAACAGAGAACTATAAAGTTAGTGGCTTAAAACAATACCCATTTATGATCAAGTGTAGATCGAGTGTCTAGATTATCTCAGCTGCCTTTACCACTGGGTTTCATAAGGCCAAAATCAAGGTGTTGCTGGGCTGGGCTACTGCCTGGAATCTCGGGAAGAATCTCCTTCCAAGTTCATTCAGGTCACTGTTAGAATTCAGTTCCATGTGATTGTAGGACTGTGGTCCCCATTTCCTTGCTGGCTATTGGTCAGTGGTCACTCTCCACTCCTAGAGACCACCCTTAATCTTCTTAATCTCACTTAACCTTCTCTATCTGCAAACCAGCAATGGAGTTCTGAGTCCTTCTCTAGTTTTGGATCTTTCTGTTTCTCCCCCTGCCACCAGTGGACAAAGTTCTCTGTTCTCCACTTTTAAGGGCTTGTGTGATTAGATTAAGTTTATGTGGATAATCTCTGTATTTTAAAGTCAACTGGCTTAGGACTTCACATCTACAAAATCTCTTCTAGGGAGTACCTGAATTAATGCTTGATCAAATAACCAGGAAACCTGAATGTTGGGGGAGCTATCTTGAGAATTCTGCACACATCTAGTAATCTTTTTGGTTAGTTTTAATGTCTTTCATAATTTGTTTTTCTAGCAAGTATAAAGAAATTCCCCTCCATGTCTTAGTATGTAGGATCCACACTTCTCTATGTTATGTTGATATGAACTAAACATAGTAAGAGTATGAAAATGCCAAAGGAGTTGGTCTCATTCGCAGATTTTGTCTCCATTTATAGCACCTATTTTCAAACATTTATATGCCATGCATAACATTTGCAGTTTTATTCCTTAATCCTCAAATCATTACAGGGCATTAGGATTATTATCACTTTCTAAATAGCTGTGACACGTTTTTTGGGAGTCCAACATCCTATTTGTGTCAGTTCCTGTTCTGAAAGCATGACAAGGTGAAGAGATGCTGGCCGGAAGGCAAGGGTGGGAGACACATAGGAAGATAGCAACTCTGACCTCAGACCTTTGCTGTTAAGTTACAGCTCACACATCCAGGAGCTCTCAGGACCCTAGGAACACTGATTGAAAATCACATTTCTGAAGCAACAAGTTGATGATTAGAGATAATCTTCACTACAGAGCCCCCAAAACAGAGTAGCCAAAGTCAAAGAATAGCCATAAGCCTGTCCTGCGATCTTCCAGGAGTATAAAAGTTCTAGGATGTGTAGA
>NW_012104798.1:413115-415365 GCF_000951045.1 Mandrillus leucophaeus
TGATGGCTGTGGTTAAACAAAGCCTAGTGGTCCATTGAAAACACCAAGTGTATTGGTTTTCTATTACAGTGT
This sequence comes from Mandrillus leucophaeus, assembly GCF_000951045.1. Taxonomy (NCBI): domain Eukaryota; kingdom Metazoa; phylum Chordata; class Mammalia; order Primates; family Cercopithecidae; genus Mandrillus; species Mandrillus leucophaeus. Next base: position 413,188 of record NW_012104798.1, read on the forward strand.
AACAAAGAACCATAAAGTTAGTGGCTTAAAACAATACTCATTTATGATCAAGTGTAGATCAAGTGTCTAGATTATCTCAGCTGCCTTTACCACTACGTTTCATAAGGCCAAAATCAAGGTGTTGCTGGGCTGGGCTACTGCCTAGAATCTCTGAGGAAGAATCTCCTTCCAAGCTCATTCAGGTCACTGTTAGAATTCAGTTCCATGTGGCTGTAGGACTGTGGTTCCCATTTCCTTGCTGGCTGTTGGTCAGTGGTCACTCTCCACTCCTAGAGATCACCCTTAATCTTCTTAATCTCACTTAATCTTCTCTATCTGCAAACCAGCAATGGAGTCTGAGTCCTTCTCTAGTTTTGGATCTTTCTGTTTCTCCCCCTGCCACCAGTGGACAAAGTTCTCTGTTCTCCACTTTTAAGGGCTTGTGTGATTAGATTAAGTTTATGTAGATAATCTCTGTATTTTAAGATCAACTGACGTAGGACTTCACATCTACAAAATCTCTTCCTAGGGAGTACCTGAATTAATGCTTGATCAAATAACCAGGAAATCTGAATGTTGGGGGAGCTATCTTGAGAATTCTGCACACAACTAGTAATCTTTTTGGTTAGTTTCAATGTCTTTCATAATTTGTTTTTCTTGCAAGTATAAAGAAATTCCCCTCCATGTCTTAGTTTGTAGGATCCACACTTCTCTATGTTATGTTGATATGAACTAAACATAGTAAGAGTATGAAAATGCCAAAGGAGTTGGTCTCATTCACAGATTTTGTCTCCATTTATAGCACCTATTTTCAAACATTTATATGCCATGCATAACATTTGCAGTTTTATTCCTTAAACCTCAAATCATTATAGGGCATTAGGATTATTATCACTTTCTAAATAGCTGTGACACGTTTTTTGGGAGTCCAACATCCTATTTGTGTCAGTTCCTGCTCTGAAAGCATGACAAGGTGAAGAGATGCTGGCCGGAAGGCAAGGGTGGGAGACACATAGGAAGATTGCAACTCTGACCTCAGACCTTTGCTGTTAAGTTACAGCTCACACATCCAGGAGCTCTCAGGACCCTAGGAACACTGATTGAAAATCACATTTCTGAAGCAACAAGTTGATGATTAGAGATAATCTTCACTACAGAGCCCCCAAAACAGAGTAGCCAAAGTCAAAGAATAGCCATAAGCCTGTCCTGCGATCTTCCAGGAGTATAAAAGTTCTAGGATGTGTAGAGATAACTAACCCCTTCCATTTGTAATGCACAGTACTAATTATTCCCAAAGCTAGCCAATTCATCACCTCTCACTGGATTCTCATGTGGCCTAAGCTCTTTTTCATTTCAGATCAAACTGTTCACCGAGCAAATAATACACAAGCTCCTTTTGTCCTTCCGCTGATCAAAGCAGGTTCTAAGATCCCCAGTCCAGGGAAGCCTAGATTTTGTTCAACTTCTTTTTTTTTTTTTTTTGTTATTTCCTATTGTCTCCTTATCCTGAAACAATATACAAACCCACATGTTACCTTGCTTGACTTCATTTGTCTTTTGGAATGCCCTAAAACAAGATTTTATTGTTGAATGGACACATATTTTACTTGCATCATTTCTTTTACATGGAAACATTTTCACAGAATTAAAGTGTGCATTTCAATAAAAGATGGGTTATGCCTTTCCTAAACTGTTCCTATCTGAGTGCTTCTATGGTAAGCGTGTATTCAAACAGTAAGTCAACACAGTAGACTCTACATGTTCCTACATAAAATCAGGGATTTCATTTTCTACAAAGAAGAGGCCAAATTTTCCTTCTTCATATTTTTTTTCAAATTATGTCTGACAGTTTTTCTCAGCTAGAACAAACAATACCAAAACATGATGATTATGTAAATATGAACAGTCAAAAGAAATAGTTAATTATTGAATGGCTATAAGGACTTTTTTTTATTTTTATTGTAGTCCTTTCTATGAAAAGAGAGAAAACAGAGACTCCCTGTTCTTAGGACACTCACAGTCTATTTGTCCAGACATACCTCATTCTATTGTGCTTTGCAGATATTATGTATTTTACAAATTGAAGATTTGTGGCAACCCTGCATTGAACGAGTCTATCAATGCCATTTTTCCAACAGTATGTACTCACTTCATGACTCCGTGTCACCATTTTTTAGTATTAAAGTGTTTTTGAACTAA
>NW_012104798.1:415415-415831 GCF_000951045.1 Mandrillus leucophaeus
TTACAAATTGAAGATTTGTGGCAACCCTGCATTGAACGAGTCTATCAATGCCATTTTTCCAACAGTATGTACTCACTTCATGACTCGGTGTCACCATTTTTTAGTATTAAAGTGTTTTTGAACTAAAGTATGTGCATCTCTTCCTTAGACATAATGCTATTACACACAATAAACTGTAGTATAGTATGAACATAACATTTTATGCAGTGGAAATCCAAAAGTTTGTCTGACTTGTTCTATTACTATATTTGATTTATTGCCAGGGTCTAGAAACAAACTCACAATATCTCCAAGTTATGCCTGTATGTACAAGTCACACTTGACCAAAGGGATCAACTGCAATAAGTGACTGTTCGAAATAATGCAGGCTAGTGGAGGTGGAGACAGGCAGGCTGCTGGGGACAGGGAGGGCTTCA
>NW_012104798.1:415991-419246 GCF_000951045.1 Mandrillus leucophaeus
CTTGCTTGACTTCATTTGTCTTTTGGAATGCCCTAAAACAAGATTTTATTGTTGAATGGACACATATTTTACTTGCATCATTTCTTTTACATGGAAACATTTTCACAGAATTAAAGTGTGCATTTCAATAAAAGATGGGTTATGCCTTTCCTAAACTGTTCCTATCTGAGTGCTTCTATGGTAAGCGTGTATTCAAACAGTAAGTCAACACAGTAGACTCTACATGTTCCTACATAAAATCAGGGATTTCATTTTCTACAAAGAAGAGGCCAAATTTTCCTTCTTCATATTTTTTTTCAAATTATGTCTGACAGTTTTTCTCAGCTAGAACAAACAATACCAAAACATGATGATTATGTAAATATGAACAGTCAAAAGAAATAGTTAATTATTGAATGGCTATAAGGACTTTTTTTTATTTTTATTGTAGTCCTTTCTATGAAAAGAGAGAAAACAGAGACTCCCTGTTCTTAGGATACTCACAGTCTATTTGTCCAGACATACCTCATTCTATTGTGCTTTGCAGATATTATGTATATTACAAATTGAAGATTTGTGGCAACCCTGCATTGAACGAGTCTATCAATGCCATTTTTCCAACAGTATGTACTCACTTCATGACTCCGTGTCACCATTTTTTAGTATTAAAGTGTTTTTGAACTAAAGTATGTGCATCTCTTCCTTAGACATAATGCTATTACATACAATAAACTATACTATAGTATGAACATAACATTTTATACAGTGGAAATCCAAAAGTTTGTCTGACTTGTTCTATTGCTATATTTGCTTTATTGCCAGGGTCTAGAAACAAACTCACAGTATCTCCAAGTTATGCCTGTATGTACAAGTCACACTGGACCAAAGGGATCAACTGCAATAAGTGACTGTTCGAAATAATGCAGGCTAGTGGAGGTGGAGACAGGCAGGCTGCTGGGGACAGGGAGGGCTTCATGAAGAAACTGAGATTGAGAAGATCTTAAAAGTGATCAATAGCAAGTGGACAGGGACTTTCCAACCTTGGAGACCAACTTGAGCAAATGCACTTTTGCAGAAGGAAAGGAGGGGGCAGGGACTAGAGTAGTCCACTTTGTCAGGGCAAATTCAGAAAAAAAGACTGGAGAACCGGATGAGGGTCAGATCATAAAGGGCATTGGAAAGCAGCCTATAGTGTTTGAACTTGATTCGTTAGGAGATAAGAGAATATTGAGGGTTCACGTATTTTTATTATTAAATTCAATCTGGTTTTTAGAATAATGGGGTGCGTTGGAGGAGACAGAAAATTATTAACATAAAGTTTTAAATTAAAATCAAGGCACAGGGGAGGTGCATTATGTTGACATTGTACAATTCTTTTAGATGCATTAATTAATTAGTTAATTAAGTGCTGTAAACACAGAGGAAAGGGAATGGGCTTTGATGGATTTTGGTAGGGATTGTAAGCACTTACTGAGCACTTAGGATGTACCAAACGTTGTTCTAAGAAGTTCACATGAATGATATATTTCGTTCTCCTCAGTATTCTCATGGAATATGTACTTTTATAACCTAATTTTTAGGTGGAGCGGCTGAGGCACAAAAGAGAAAGCAACTTGCATAAGGCCACATAGGTAGTAACCGGCAAAATATGGATTCAAAGCCGAGCAGCCTGACAGCAGTCTATACTATAGCTGCTTGTAATAAATAAGAGACTATTTTTTTGAAAGACCATGCTTTTTCTTAGAAGCTCCTTGAATTTTGTACTCTACTATGAACTTTTGAATCTGAGAGACTGTGTTAAATTTCTGATAATTGGATAAAATTGACTGTCCAGGGACATCCATCCTGTAACTTTGACTTTATACGTAGCCCAGTGTGAGAAGCTCAGTATGTTGGAAAGAATGTGGACTCTGGGGTTAAAAAGACTGACCATTAAATGTGGCTGAGGGAGAGTAAATTAACCTTTCTACACTTCTGTTTTCTTCACTCTAAAAATAGTGTCATAGGTTAGAGTCCCTGGGAAACAGCCCCTAAGGTGGTATTTAGTGTGTAGAATATTTATTATGGGATGCCCCTGAGATTTACATCTATGGACAGAGAGAAGGATGGTAAGACCGGGCAGAAGTTGAACTGTGTTTCACTTTCAAAGAAAGCTTCAGCCAATTCCAGGAGCGTTCTGAGGCTAGAACGCTCCTTTAGAGTTGTCCTGAGTTGAGTCAAGATGGAAAGTCGATGTCTCATTGGATGTGGGCTGGGAAGGGAGTGATCACAGCAAGATAATTGTCTGCAGTTGAAGCAATCCCAGAGGAGCTGGCCCCAGGGGGTGTTCTGCTGACAGTACCCTAAGCAAACTGGTCAGAGTCCATCATTGAAGGGGCGTCTGGGCCATGTATCCAAATTCACAGTTTCTCTAATGACCATTTTACCTAGTACATGCTCAAAATTGTTGGTATTCTTCCCGTTTTACCTGAAGTATTTCTGACTGATATAATAAAACTGAAAGAGGTGCTTACTTTTGTTTACATTTCTATTTTTGTCTTATTCTTTTTTTTTCATTTTCTTTTCTTTGGAGGACAAAGCAAATAATTGAAACAAGTAATGCATCTATGGTAGCTCAGGCTGCAGGTCTCAGTTTCCTAATTTTTGCTCCAGAGAAAACTCATAAATAAATAAGCATCTTAGTGTGATGTGGGATTTTTTTTTTTTAAGAAATCTAAAATAAAGCAATATGCAAACCCAAGTTAAAAAATACCTAGTGTTAGAGTGGAGTGATTGCATTGGCTTCCTATGGCAACTGGAATCAATTACCATAGACTTATTGGTTGGAAACAACACACATTTATCACCTTATTGTTTTGGAGGTCAGAGGTCTGAATGACTTTCACAAGGGTAAAATGAAGTTCTTGGCAGGCCCGTGTTTCTTTCTGGAGACTCTAGGGTAGAATTCGTCTTGCCTTTTCCATCCTCTCCACTCTGCCCGAACTCTTGCCTCATGACCCTTTCCATCTTCAAAGTCAGCCATGGCGGCTGAGTCTTCTCATACTGACACTGCCACCTCTCTCTTTCAGTTTACAACCTTTAGGAATACATTCTGCCTACCAGGATTATCCAGGATAATCTCCCCATCTCGAGATCCTTAAGGTAATCACATGTGTAAAATCCCTTTTACTATGTAAGTTAACATCTTCATAGTTCTTGGGGATTAGTTCTTGGACACCATGGGGCCATAATTCTACCTAACACAGGGATGTAAAAAGATGGTGAGAGAAGAAGAAG
>NW_012104798.1:420081-422668 GCF_000951045.1 Mandrillus leucophaeus
TGGCACGTGCCTGTAGTCCCAGCTACTTGGGAGGCTGAGGCAGGAGAATCACTTGAACCTAGGAGGCAGAAGTTGCAGTGAGCTGAGGTCATACCATTGCACTCCAGCCTGGGTAACAGAGCAAGACTACATCAAACAAAAACAAAAACAAAAACAGAAAAACACCTGCGTAAGGGAAAAAGCCTTCATGTTAGAAAAATACATGTTTCATTACTATTTCTAAACGTGTTCATAACAACATCTAGAGTTTTTATTACTATGGAAAAATTTCCTATTGCTAAGTTTACCACTACTTTTTTTCGTTGAAATGCTTAATAATCTCATCATAACTATCTTTTACCACATTATTATAGTAGTAAGTGCTGAAACAGGAATTTTATACCTGTTGAGCAGATGAACAGAGGCTCCAAAAAGTTAAAACATTACTTTAACACAGAGTCAGATCTAAGACATCACTCTAAAGACATTTTGATTAGATTATAAGGTGCTAAAAGAGTTTACTAATTTGATTAAAATTAGAATCAAACAAAGCCTCCTTTTTTTACTAAAGATATGGTATCTTCAAATGTATCAAAATTGTATTACAAGGAAATGAAAGAAGAAAAATATGGAGTAGCAGGGAGATCAAGAATTCATTCTGCCTTCCCTGATAAGAAAGCTTGAGCACTGAGGAAACCATTGGAAGGGATTTAAGTTCTGTTCCACATATTCTCCATCTGTGGAAATGCTACTCACTGCTGCTCTCTTTTGATTGAAAGGGTTGCTTCTTCTGTCATTTGCTGTGTGTGATAGAGGGAGCTCTTCCAGTGCACCGGTGGTGTTGTCAGGTACCACAATTCTGAAAGGTTTGTAGGGTCTTTCTGGCCTTAAATTCTAACCATGAGAATTGATCTTTTACCATGTTCAACCCTAATCCCTCTTGTTCAAATATTTTGCCAAGATGACCAGACAGAAAAGGGAAATACTAGCCTGATGTGTTCGTGAATTCAGTAGGGTTGATCAAGGGAATGGAACCCGGAGGTCGGTTTTGAGAAGGGCCCACAGGGTGCAGTTAAGGAAGGCAGGCCTGGGCAGAGCATGGAGGCAGCTGAGCTAGTGCAGCATCATAAAAAGGTATGAGAGGTCTTGTTGGAGAAAGGAGGAAGTCACAAATAAATGAGGAAGATTCTCAAGGAAAAGGGACAGTGACTACAGAAGGCAGAAATTAATAGTTTGGCCTGACTCAACCCTTATATCTAAGTCGTATCAGAAATCTGGGGTCTGACTGACCCTGCTTTGTCTATAGAATTGATATTGCTGGAACCCTCCAGCAACAGTACTGAACTGGATGAGTTTGCTTGGACTGGAGGATGACTGCCTGCATGTCTCTTAATATAGACATGTCTAAACCTGCATCCCAAGAGAATTATCATCAACTTAGGCTTTGAGAGGTACTATAATGGAGGAATGGAGGAAAGGACAGGAAACATCTGGAACATTCTTGTTGTTCTACCTCTAGCAATCAGTTTTCTCAAGATTCAGCACACTGTAACTTCTAGTTTACGCACCCAGTGAAAACCTAATGCCTATTTGCTGAACTAATAAACACAGAACAGTCAGATCACATTTTAGTGTGGTAATATCTGAAAAGAGAAAGGCAAGATTGTGTGTGTGTACTTTTCTGCTTCCACTGTTCCTTCTAAAAATTATCCTTTGCTAATTCTCCAGAAAGATTACTTGCTTCCTCCAGTGGTTATTTGTTCTTCAGGCAAGTCATTAGGTGGGGAACAGTAGGTCAGAAAACAAAATACTTTGTACCATAGGCCACTGAACAGTGATAAATAAAATTAAAACATAGAGACATGTTAGGACCCTAGGGCAAGGCAAGCATCCGGAAACATTTCAAGGCTCAGAAAATTTAAGACATTACTTTAAATTACACAGCTAGTGTCAGAGCTAAGAACAGCTCTAAAGACAACTTTCTGCAGATATCTACATAGTATATTTAAAACCCGCGGTAAAATATTTTTGTTTTGGAAGATGTAATAAATACTACTACTTAGGCTGTCTTATAAGAATGGTAACAGTTATGATTGACTGCCAATTAACTTGCAGGGAGCACTGTTAAGCATTTCATAGGGAATATTTCAATTAATATTTGTAATAGCAATAGGAGGTGGGTATTATGATTTCCCCCATTTGAAAATAGGGAAGTGGAGCTCAAAGATATTCAGGAACTGACCCAAGGAAACAAAGCCAGGAAGTGGCAGAGCCTGGGTAAACCTGTGTGTTAGGCTTTTGAGCCCGAGATTTTCCCCATTGTGCTACTCGTGAAGGACCCTTAGTATGCAAATATTCTGAATAATCAAAAACTACCACCCATACAGTCTTAAAAATAAGTTTTCAGTAGAATAGATTGTACATATATATAGATTTAATCTTTATTTTAGGATTCAGATAACATTTTAGGATTTTGAAGTATATCAAGGTAATAATCCTCAGTAGGACTGGCCAATTTTCCTGCCAAAAATACAAACATGATGCCTTATAGTAAGTTCTACACTAAAAAGTGGTAACTAATTTAGTGGTTGAAGAAATATCTGATAGA
>NW_012104798.1:425267-427303 GCF_000951045.1 Mandrillus leucophaeus
CTATGTGTATTATATATGGTATTCTCACAACCAAGTAAACAAGAGAAAGGAAATGTTATTAAAAAGATTAAAATAAGGAGAAAATGTTTACTATTTTTTAAATGGAAGTGGATCATCATACAAGTCTTTATCTTCATCATCTTCATATTGAGTAGACTAAGGAGGAGGACGAGGAGGGGTTGGTCTTACTATCTCAGGGGTGGCAGAGGTGGACAAAATCCACAAATAATTGGCCTGGGTCATTCAAACCCATGTTGTTCAAGGTCTGGGGGGTCACCTGTGGGTGGTCTGGGGGAACCTCAGAACAAATTTAGTCTCATTTTGAGAACTCAGGTTAGATTTTATGGGGTTGGGGGGTTAGATAAGAAATAATTGTACAGAAGGAAGCTAGTGTCCAAGCAACTGGGGAAAGAGCAAAGACATTCTTTCCTCCAGTGCAGAAGGGAAGTCGAAAGATGTGAATGATGACCCAGAGAGACTTTGAGTTAGAAAAGGAAACGAATGGCCTCAGTCTACTCCATGAAGCAAAAGGCCTGGGCTTTCTAGTGTGTATGTTTCCCTCTTTGAAGGTTGGTGGCTTGAGAGTAAAAAATAGAAAATGAAATACAACTTAATAAAAGAAATGCCAAAAAATCTCATGAGTTTAGCTGAGATCATATAACAAGAAATTATGGCAGAATCAGAAGAAATTGTAGTAATAGTTTAAAAATTATCTTCACTGTCATTATTGAGAAAATAGTGAATGGTATTTACTAAGTGGCATCACTAAATTTACTAAGTGAGCAGTATAGATTAGGATGATGGAAGGTGAAGAGGGTTGATTAATTCAGGGAGATGACAGTTGAATTACCTAACCTTGGAGCCTGGGCAGAAGAGAAGACAAGAAAAGGTAGCACAAGATGATGGACTAGGGAATAAGAGTTTAAGAAAACAAGAGTTGCTGTAAAGACCCACAGGACTCCATAGAAATATGGGATGCAGAAGGACTGAAGGAATCATCCTCATTTTCCAGTTGCCTCAATAATCTGCCCTGACCCTTTTAAGTTCTTGGCACACAGAAGATAATGTACCCTCTCTCTCTCCATCATTTGTTAAATAAATTAATAATTACACATGTTAAACCCAAGACGTTTGGAAAATAAAGCATTAACATTGTGTATGTGAGGAAGTAGACAACTTTTGATTGCAAATAGGACAAACCTAGAGACATTTAAAATAGGAATGTCTTAATGATGTGATCCTTCTGCCCTACTTTTAGCATCGCTCAAGAAGGAAAATCTTAGCATGTGTAATAATCATTTGCAATGAGGCAATTAATGAATTCTCTTCCCTAAAAGGGATTTTTTTTAATTTTTGACATTTGCAAAAAAAAAAAAAAGAAATTTTTTTTTTTTTTCTGAGATGGAGCCTCGCTCTGTTGCCCAGGTTGGAGTGCAGTGGCACCATCTCAGCTCACTGCAACTTCTGCCTCCCGAGTTCCAGCAATTCTCCTGCCTTAGCCTCCCAAGTAGCTGGGATTACTGGTACCTGGCTAAGTTGGGTTTTTTTTGTTTTTGTTTTTGTTTTTGTTTTTGTTTGTGTGTGTGTGTGTTTAATCGTTTAGTAGAGGCGGCATTTCACTGTGTTGCACAGGCTGGTCTCAAACACCTGAGCTCAGGTAATCTGCCAGCCTTAGCTTCCCAAAGTGCTAGGATTATATGCGTGAGCCACCGTGCGTGGCCATAAAAATTTCTTATTCTAACATGTTATAAATTGTGTCTGCTGCACAAGGACAAACACATAGGGAGATGTCTGCCCTGCACATCAGTGGTCTCCTGAATGTAATTCACATCTTTAAAACCATAGATGTCTAGAAAGCTAAATCTGGAAGATTCATTGGAAGCAGGAAAATCATATAATTATTTTCAAAACCAAGACACCTCTGAGAGAGAAATGAGGCATTTTTAATAATAATCTAGATCAAAGTTAAAAACTGAGAATGTCATCAAATACAACCCAATGCTCTACAGATTAGAAATCTATATCCAATATCCACG
>NW_012104798.1:431838-434587 GCF_000951045.1 Mandrillus leucophaeus
TGGAACCCGGAGGTCGGTTTTGAGAAGGGCCCACAGGGTGCAGTTAAGGAAGGCAGGCCTGGGCAGAGCATGGAGGCAGCTGAGCTAGTGCAGCATCATAAAAAGGTATGAGAGGTCTTGTTGGAGAAAGGAGGAAGTCACAAATAAATGAGGAAGATTCTCAAGGAAAAGGGACAGTGACTACAGAAGGCAGAAATTAATAGTTTGGCCTGACTCAACCCTTATATCTAAGTCGTATCAGAAATCTGGGGTCTGACTGACCCTGCTTTGTCTATAGAATTGATATTGCTGGAACCCTCCAGCAACAGTACTGAACTGGATGAGTTTGCTTGGACTGGAGGATGACTGCCTGCATGTCTCTTAATATAGACATGTCTAAACCTGCATCCCAAGAGAATTATCATCAACTTAGGCTTTGAGAGGTACTATAATGGAGGAATGGAGGAAAGGACAGGAAACATCTGGAACATTCTTGTTGTTCTACCTCTAGCAATCAGTTTTCTCAAGATTCAGCACACTGTAACTTCTAGTTTACGCACCCAGTGAAAACCTAATGCCTATTTGCTGAACTAATAAACACAGAACAGTCAGATCACATTTTAGTGTGGTAATATCTGAAAAGAGAAAGGCAAGATTGTGTGTGTGTACTTTTCTGCTTCCACTGTTCCTTCTAAAAATTATCCTTTGCTAATTCTCCAGAAAGATTACTTGCTTCCTCCAGTGGTTATTTGTTCTTCAGGCAAGTCATTAGGTGGGGAACAGTAGGTCAGAAAACAAAATACTTTGTACCATAGGCCACTGAACAGTGATAAATAAAATTAAAACATAGAGACATGTTAGGACCCTAGGGCAAGGCAAGCATCCGGAAACATTTCAAGGCTCAGAAAATTTAAGACATTACTTTAAATTACACAGCTAGTGTCAGAGCTAAGAACAGCTCTAAAGACAACTTTCTGCAGATATCTACATAGTATATTTAAAACCCGCGGTAAAATATTTTTGTTTTGGAAGATGTAATAAATACTACTACTTAGGCTGTCTTATAAGAATGGTAACAGTTATGATTGACTGCCAATTAACTTGCAGGGAGCACTGTTAAGCATTTCATAGGGAATATTTCAATTAATATTTGTAATAGCAATAGGAGGTGGGTATTATGATTTCCGCCATTTGAAAATAGGGAAGTGGAGCTCAAAGATATTCAGGAACTGACCCAAGGAAACAAAGCCAGGAAGTGGCAGAGCCTGGGTAAACCTGTGTGTTAGGCTTTTGAGCCCGAGATTTTCCCCATTGTGCTACTCGTGAAGGACCCTTAGTATGCAAATATTCTGAATAATCAAAAACTACCACCCATACAGTCTTAAAAATAAGTTTTCAGTAGAATAGATTGTACATATATATAGATTTAATCTTTATTTTAGGATTCAGATAACATTTTAGGATTTTGAAGTATATCAAGGTAATAATCCTCAGTAGGACTGGCCAATTTTCCTGCCAAAAATACAAACATGATGCCTTATAGTAAGTTCTACACTAAAAAGTGGTAACTAATTTAGTGGTTGAAGAAATATCTGATAGAGCCCATATTTTCTATGAGTTAAAGGTCTACAAAAATGGGGATGCTTTGTACATCTTTACTTTAGGGGTCCAATAGACCCTCCCTAAAATCAGTGTTTCAGCATAAGAATGTATATTGCAGTCTATGAAGTCATTTAATAACTCTTATCTAGCACCAGTCCATATCATTTTGAAAGCACTGCTTTCCCTCTTTGACCCATTCTACACCTCTGCTCATCTTAATTGAAGAGAATAATGCTTTTGACCAGCAGAGAGCAGCAATGATATACTTTATAAGAGGCAGTCTGGTGAACCTGACCATCTTTTCTAAAATGTCCATTTTGTGAGACCTCTGCAGACTGTCTTGAGTGATCCCAGTCTTTGAATGGTTCATTGTAAAAGATCCCAGAGATTACCTGAATTCCGTATGTGAGAATTTTATAGCTAGATTTCCATGATCTAGTTCTACTGATGCCATTTGTAGGCGTTGACCTTTGCTTGCAGTCTTGTCTCCTGGTGCTGTCAGCATAGACCAGGTGCCTGGGTCAAGAAGTACCACTCCATCATGGTAGTTTCTGCCCTCATTGCCTAGCTGTGTGTGGCCGAAGGCTATGCATCATGGAGCTCTGCGTTGACTCACAATATGGCCTTCTAAGGTAAAAGACAGTTAAAGATTCATGAGACCAGTGAATGGGATTGCATTGATAGAATAGTGGGCAGAGGACACAAGCTTGGGGGATGTATATTTTCAGAAAACAAGAGTAGAGGAAATGGAACAGGAGTCTTGGGGAAGAGCAGAGAAGGAAGAATCTATGAGAAGAAGCCGAGAGAAGAAAGAATTTCAAGAACAGAATGGCCAATTTTTAAATCCCCTTAGTGTTGTAAAAGCAAACTTAGAATAGTTATTGCCTTTGGAAATACAGTTGACACTTACAGAGGTTAGGGATGCGGACCCCCATGCGGTTGAAAAATCCATGTATAACTTTTGATTCCTCCAAAACTTAACTACTTTTGGCCGAAAGGTTTACCAATAACATAGTAAATCAACATGTATTTTGTATGCTATGTGTATTATATATGGTATTCTCACAACCAAGTAAACAAGAGAAAGGAAATGTTATTAAAAAGATTAAAATAAGGAGAAAATGTTTACTATTTTTTAAATGGAAGTGGATCATCATACAAGTCTTTA
>NW_012104798.1:438952-454484 GCF_000951045.1 Mandrillus leucophaeus
TAAGCTTTTTGATGTGCTGCTGGATCCGGTTTGCCAGTATTTTATTGAGGATTTTTGCATCGATGTTCATCAGGGATATAGGGACAAAACTTTTAATAGTAAGTGACAGAAGAACAAGTTAAACAGAAACGGGCTGTTCTTATATGGTTGGTGAAATTCCTGTTCTTGATGCTTTCATGTGGCTTGATAAACATTTTGCATGGAAGATTCTGAAACAAGAGCAACAAAATTATCTTTTTTCACATTTTAAGCTATTTATTTTGAAATATTTTAAAACATATTAAAAATCTGTCAGTACAGCACAATAAATTTCCATCTTTCACACACATTCTCCATCACACGCCCTCCTCATAACCACTGTACATCTCTCTGACTGAAAAAATTAACACTGATCAACACTGCCATCCAATACAATGGCCCCCATTTGAGAAGCCGTACCAGGAAGGTAAATTCTTTCAGATATTAACTAAGTGTTTCTAAGGTATAAATCAAAGTCACTTTATAAACACATTATCTATCAGACTGCTTATACCAAAGTATTAACTTTTCATTGAAGTATAATGTATATACAGAAAAGTATACATATCCAAAGTGTACTGCTTGATGTATTTCTAATAAACTGGACACAATTGTGTAACCAATGACCAGATCAAAAGCACAACCAGCACCCCAGAATCCACCCTTGTGCTCCCTTCCAATCACTGCTCTCTTCCTCTATTTTGACCACTGCCCTGACTTCTAAAGAAGAGGTTGCTTTTTTGGTTTTAGTTCTATATGTAAATGTATAACTTACAATAGTGTACTTTTTTTGTGATTGGCTCCATATGTTCTATTATTCATCTACACCATTGCATTCATTCATAGGATTCTTGTTGCTACATGGTATCCTATGTGTGTCTATGCCACAAATATTTTATCCATTCTGCTCCTGATGGACGTTGATGATTGCTTTTGCTTTTTGGTTATTAAAAATGTGCCACTATGAACAATCTAGTACATACCTTTGGGAAGCATGTATATACAAAAATACGTTCCCCAACCTAAAATGGTTCAACTTACAGATTTTTCAACTAGATGATGGGCTTTTGGGGTATATAATCCCAGCATAAGTCAAGCAGCATCTGGACTTGCAATGGCTTGATTTATGATTTTATAAGTTTAAAATGGGTTTAGAAGGATATTAAGTGCATTTTTTATTTACAGTGTTTTTGAATTATGATGGATATATTGGACTATAACCCCACTATAACTCAATGAGCATCAATATATTTATTTTGGATGTCTAAGGGTGAAATTGCTGGGTCACAATGTATGCCTGTGTTTAACTTTATATACTGTAGTATTTTAAATCTAATTGCAGTCAACATAGCATCAGAGTTATAGGGCAAATTGTAAACAGCAGAGCCAGGAAAAGTACCCAGAGTTATTAACCCCTTTTTAAGAATTCCTTTCTCATCCACTCATTCATTCTTTAACATGCTTTTAAATAGCTCCTACATGGACAATTCTAGGCACTGTGAATACAAACAAACAATTTCCACTGCTGGTCTTCATGTTCAAGGAATTTGGTTTAGTGAAATCTATTGTGGATTAGGATGAAGCATAGAGAAATTTTTAAATACGAAGGCAGACAAACATTATGCAGTGAAGACGTTTCTTGGAACTAGTGCCTTCTGAAATGCATTTTGAAGAATGGCTAGGAATTACACAGAGGATAAAGAGAAAGAAAGAAATTTTAACTTCTGTAATGGTTCAGAGGCAGACAAATTGCAGTGATTCTCAAACACAGCTACACATTAGAATCATTTAGGAAACCTTTAGAAATGATGCCAAAGATCCACCTCAAGCAACTGATTAAGACGCTTTGCAAGTGATGCCTGGGTATCTAAAACTTTTACAATTTTGCCATGTAATTCTAATGTAACATCAAGACTAACAAAACTGTGAGACATTCAGTATGGCTTAGGGATATGAGGGAGGATATAGAAGGATAAAAGAAAAGGAACAATTAAAAAATTAGGGAATGGAAGGCCAAGGTCAGTCAAGGCTCCCTCCTAGTTCAAAACGTTTTGCTGGGAGAAAATGAAAATCACATTGCCATTTGCCACTTTATAGTTGAGCTAATACAGCATGAAGTATAGGTAGGAGGATGGTGTGTAAGAAGTCTTTGAGTCAGTGATATACAAAAACATCATTTAAACTCACACTGTATTTTTTTTTTTTTAACATTTCTGCTTCAACACTGGTTACATTATCTCAACTTTTGACACATTTATCCCAGGAACATCAATTTTTATCAGACACATTTTTAAATAGCAAACTTAGCGAATCTGCTTCTAAATATCCTGCATTTAAAATGATACAAGTTTTATGTCTATCTATATTATAAAGTGAGAAAAATTCCCCAAAGTTGAGAACTTTTGTAAATTCACTCCCATTCCCAAAGTCAACGACAGCCAGTTCATCATTTTAAAAGCAAGGACTTTTGATGCCAACGGCTGCTATATGTAAGTCAGGTAAACTGAAGTGAAAATATGCAAAGTTTGCACCTGAATTAAACTCCTGGCAGTGGACGCAGTGAAGCTTGGATGAAAAGCGTGGGTTCTGTGGTCAGAGAGATCTGAAGTTCTGTTTTCTGAAATTCTATCTTCACTCATTCCCAGTGGAGTGATCCTGGAGAAGGTCATCCAATCCTTCTGAACCAAAGTTTTCTCACCTGTGAAATGTGAAGTTAACCAATGTGTATTGAGTGTCTACTCTGTCCTGAGTGCTACATAGATGCTGTCTGTTCTCACGGTGCTAATGAAGACATACCAAAGACTGGATAATTTGTAAAGGAGAGAGGATTAATTGACTCACAGTTCTACATGGCTAGGTAGGCCTCACAATCATGGTGGAAGTCAAAGGAGGAGCAAAGTGACATTTTACATGGTGGTAGGCAAGAGAGCTTGTGCAACGGAACTCCCATTTATGAAACCATCAGATCTCATGAGACGTATTCACTACCACAAGAACAGTGTAGGGGAACCCTCGCCATGATGCAGTTATCTCCACCTAGCCCTGTCCCTGACACCTGGGGATTATTACAATTCAAGGTGCAATATGGGTAGTGTCACAGAAAAACCATATCTACAACCTTATTTAATCTGTCCGTCAAGTCTATAAAGTGATGGTGATTATCATTAATAGCCTCATTTTAAATATTAGGAAAAGAAAGCTTAGAATGGTAAGTGCCTGGTTCCAAATACTGATCTTTTACTTATCACACAGAATTCAGTTCTTAACACAAGACTTATCTAAAACTGGAATATTATCTGTTTCTGGGGATGCAATAAGATATGCAATAAATGGCACATAATCAGTGCTCCTTGCTGATAATAATGTAAGCCAAAGATAGGCTACACTAATTTAAACATGTTTCAAATGAGAATATTTTTCTCCTAAGAAAGTACCAATAACTCTGTATCCTTCCTCTAAATGAGGTTTGCATTAATCACCTACTATGTGGCAAGTCCTTTTCTAGGCACTGGGTTTATGAGAAGGAGTTAGTAAATAAAATAGGGACATCTGCACTTTCAGTACCTTATAATCTCTTATGGAGGCAAACCATTTCAGGGAATAGCATCCTTACCCTCAATCCCTATATAGTCTCCTATATTGGCTTCAGATAGGGAAAAACCTGTGACAAAAGCTCTTTTTCCTGAATGGGGTTTATTTATTTAAACGTATGATTTAAACTATTTAAAAGTATGATTCCTGTGTCATGTTCTGCAATATCACATGCTTCATAAACAAGTACTCATTTGATTTTTGCTTTGACAAAACGTTTTAATCAGGGGGAAAACAATCTTGAATGCCGTGGGATTCTGTTCTCTTAATTCCATGAGAGCATCTCTGAGGACAGACTTTCTTCCCTTGACTTTCCCTTTTACTGTCTACGAAAGCTGTTGTATTTTCTTGTGTTTTCAGGCTGTTCTGGTTTCTCCTTGCAATTCTTTGTAATATCAATGATCGAACAAGGCTGTATGATTTATTGTAATTCTCCAGCTTATTAAGTCAAGCACTTGAAGGTCAGTGTTTAACGGAAACAGACCAGGAGCCCTTTTAATAAACATAGATGATTATGCAAGGCAAATGTGATGGAAGGAAAGCAAAGGAACAGAGACTTCTACTTTAACATGTCTTCAGTATACCTGTTATAAACATTGATTGAGGCAGATAATGAATTTTTTGGCTCTAGAGCCTGGATTGATTTGTATATATCTTTAACTTTTGATTGTGCAGGGACAGCATGTTTAGCAAAAAGTGATTGATTAAGGATTGATTCCCTCCAAAAATGGAAAGAAGAACAATGGAATCTAGCTGGGACTGAAGCAAACAGAGAAAGCCTTTGATTTAGTAGTTCAAAAGCACGCTTTGCTAGCCAAGATTCCTTTATATTAACACATTGGAGAGTTTCATTTGTTTCTTTCATTTCTTCAATAAACATATGTTGAGCACCTATTGGGTGCTAGGTTCTAAGTTTTTGGGATACCACAGTGAACAGGACAGGCAAAGTCATGCCACTACAGTGTTTGTATTCTCTTAGGCATCTGATTGGGTGGAGGAGGTTGGGGAGAGTGCGGAGAGTCAGGTAAGATGGAAATGCAAATGATAAACAAATTAATAAATAAAATAATTTCAGATAGTAGTAATAAGTGCTATAAAAATAATCAAAGTCATGAGAGACAGGTTGAATAAGATTTCCTTTCTATGTTTGGGTTGTCACAAAAGCAAACCCCAAAAGAAGGAATTAAAGGCAAGTGATATATTAGGGAGTTGATCTCAATAAGCACGGTGAGAGAAGGGGAAGTGAGACAGTAAAATGAGAAAAGCCAGTTAAGCCCAGAAAACACACTCCCTCTGGGAATGGGATGCAGAAGCAATTGCCCTGTAAGAGAACTGACATCCGGGGCTTTCAGGACAGCCAAAAGGGAAGACCTCTTAGAGGTGATCCTCTTGAGTTGAGATCTGAGTGATGAGTAAGACTTGGCCTCGTGAAAATCCAAATGAAGAATATCCAAGGTAGAAAGAATAGCAAATGCAAAGATCCAGAGGTGAAAACAAGCTTGGCCAGTTGCAGGAACAGAAAGAGCATTTCAGGATCTTCAAGGTCAGGTGAGAATTTGGGACTTGCTATTCATGCCTGATCTTGACAGAGAGCCCATGTAAAAACCTAGATACCAGTCTTCTTTATACCTGGAAGGTTTGCTTTGGCAAGAAAGCAAAAAGAATTCTTTAAATAAGCAAATTTTTCATTAAAAAGAATTGTTAAGCATTTCTTTTTAGATTTAAAGGCATCAAGTCACCCATGCTACTTGCTTTTTGTGTACAAAGAAACCATCTGGTTTCTCTGGACCTTGGTTTTCTCATGAGTAAAATGAGAAGGTGAACTTGATCCCTTCCAGAAACACTCATTTCTCTTCACTAAATTGGAAGTACCAAGAGACCAAACCATTTTTTTTTTTTTTTTTTTGCTATTTCTCTTCTCTCAACAAAGTAGATATCGATAAATATTCATTGACAAAATTTGAATTTTGTGTTTCCCAAGAGCTGTGGGAGTTAGTCAGATACACAGTGGCTCAAATCTGAGTTCTGTTTGAGCTGGGCTGCCTTGAAACAAATAGTTTGATTTCTCAGAGCCTCTCTTTTCTTGTATGTTGAATAGGGATTCTATTTGTAGTCACTCTCAATACCAAAAGAAATCACCAGGATTGGATGAGATACCGTATGTGAAACAAACACAATGCCAAGCGCTTAACTGATTGGTTATCTTTTCATCTCTTGGCCCTACAAGGGCAGGGAGAACTTACCACATGGCCATAATGGTCTGCACAAAATCTTCTGATTTCAGCCCTGGACTTCCAATGACTGATCTTAATTTGTATAACATAATAGACTGCATTTATTTCAACCATTAGAGTCTTTGATGTTGTGTTTATACTTGGTAAAAGGTCATGGAAAAATGAAGCTAAACCCAGACTGGAAAGATTACAGGCTCAGTCTGCTTAAGATAATTGCAGGGTATTTATAAACTCAAGAGTCTCAATCATGAACCCAAGCCCCATATTCACTCCTAATACTTTACATCTGCACTCTAATGACTAAAAAGAAATTGTTCAAGCTAAGGCTTTAACCATATAGTAACCCCTGCCATCCCTCTAGAAGTTCCTCCCACCCCACCCAAGGGAACATAAAATTGAAAATAAGCTTTATAGAAATGTTATAATTAGTGTGCTCCTTATAGAATCTCCCCTTAGAATAACTACTGTAAAAATACAATGAGTGGCATGACCCTTTTTACTTCATCCTTAATCATAAGAGGTTAGAATGGAACAAACTATTATGTTGGAGGCCTGGGAGTATAGTTTTTTGTAAACAGATTACAGAGACATTCAGAGTCCAAAAGTCTCATTGCCATCCTTTAGCTCGAATCATCCAGAATTTACTGTGTTTCACTGGTTCCCAACATGTGGTCACCTGAGAACTTGTTGGAAGTGCAATTGCTCTAACTCCACCTCCCGGACCTGATGAATTAGAAGCTGTGGAGATGGGCCCTGAAATCTGTTTTAATAAGCCCTGAACACTTTGGGAGGCTGAGGCGGGTGGATCACGAGGTCAGGAGTTCAAGACGAGCCTGGCCAACATGGTGAAACCCTGTCTCTACTAAAAATACAAAAATTAGCTGAGCGTGGTGGTGGGTACCTCTAATCCCAGCTACTTGGGAGGCTGAGGGAAGAGAATTGTTTGAACCTGGAAGTTCAAACAATTTTGAAGTGAGATTCAAAATTTGAAGTGAGGTTGCAGTGAACTGATATCGCACCATTGCACTCTAGCCTGGGTGACAGGGCAAGACTCTGTCTCAAAACTAAAATAAAAATAAAATAAAATAAAATAAAATAAAATAAAATAAAATAAAATAAAATAGCCCTGCTGCTGATTCTGACGCACATTCAAGTCCGAGAACCACTGTTTATTCATCTAGTCCTGCTGGCTTCTCAATAGCAAAGAGTTCAGGCTGGGGAGGCTTCTCTGGAGCAAAAGGTGGAGGCAGAGGCACTATTCAGGACTTATGAACCCACTGTCTCCAAGTGGGGCTGACTTCATTGGTCAATTCTATTTGTCTTGGATATTTCTAAACTACTTTGCTTCTTATTTGCCGATATCAAAGTCCCACTTTGGTTCCTTTTGTCAGTCATCACAGTTTTTCAGCATGTAGCTATATGGGGTTGAGATCATGTAGATGAGATCATGCTCCTGAGGGAGAGGAAAAATAAATAAAAAGAAAGCTGCCCTTACCAGTCCATTCTGGGGCCAAGCATCTGTTGTCAATACTAAGTCAGCCGCACTGTCAAGGTGAGGCTGCATAGACTAGCCCTGGGCTTTTTTGCAGGAGTCTGTACCTTTTTAGGCTTCAAATATCACAAAGACTCTCCTTGCTTTATCCTAGCCCTGTTTAGTACCAGACCCACGAATATGGGGATAATGGGCAGAGCAAAAGAAGAAGAAAAAGAAACCAAGTCCATTCCATTACAATACTAAATGGCCAACTCAAGGAGGAAAGAGGGCAGGCAGAGCAAAAGAAGAAGAAAAAGAAACCAAGTCCATTCCATTACAATACTAAATGGCCAACTCAAGGAGGAAAGAGGGCAGGCAGAGCAAGGAAGGTCACAGATGGGAAAGATTCTGCCCATTATGTAAGACAAACCACTCATTTTCAGCTGGAAGAAGCAGAGGTTGAGAGAGATGAAAAAACTTCTCAAGATCACAGATCAAAACTCAGTTTACCAGAGAGGCACTTTTCCCACCATACCATTCAGTTCCCAAAATGTAGTCCAGGGACCCCCAGGGATCTCTGAGACACTATCAGGGGATCCATGAAGACAAAACTCTTTTCATAATAATATTAATACCTGATTTGCCTTTTTCTCTCTCATTCTCTCATAAATGTATAGTGGGATTTTCCAAACACTGCATGACGTTGATACCAGAAGTTGAATAAAGAAGCAACCATGAAAATACAAGTATTCTGTTAAACCAGAACAAAAAAAAAAATTTATAAAAATGTAAAACAGTGTCCTTCTCATGATTGTTAAAGAAAATATAGGGTTTTTTTTGTGTTTTTTTGTGTGTTTTTTTTTTTTTACAAAATATGTTATTGTCTTAGCTGGGGCTGCTGTAACAAAAAACTACAGACTGGGTGACCTAAGCAATAGAAATTTATTTTCTCACAGTTCCGGAAGCTGGAAGTCTGAGCACAGGGTGCCAGCATGGCTATGTTCTGGTGCTGGCCATCTTCTTGGCTTAGAGACAGCCACATGCTCGCTCTACATTCACATGGCTTTTCTTTGGTGCATGAAAGTGGAGAGATAGTGCTCTGGTATCTCTTCCTCTTCCTTTAAGGGCACTAACCCCATTGCGAGGGCCCCACCCACATGACCTTATCTAAACCCAGTAACCTCTAAGTATCATCACACTGGGGGTTAGGGCTTCAACATGTGAATTTTAGGGGGATAGAAACATTTATTCTATAACAGTTATTTTTGGCATGTAATGGTTTTATATCATTATTTTAATAAATTGAAATTGTTTATTGTTTTAAATTTCTGTTTTAATATTTACTATAGTAAATAGTGATAGATATAACCTGTATCAACAAAAGTTCTTTACAGTCCTTAACAATTTTTAAGAGCATAAAGAGGCTCTGAAATCAAAAAGTTTGAAAATTGCCATGCTCCACCATGTCTTTAAAAACAAATGGTTGACTTTTAACTCAGAAAAAGATAATTTTGAAATCACAAGCTCTGTGAGGACAGGGATGTTTCTGATTTTTGCTCAGAAATGTTTCCCAGGTTCCTAGATCAGTCCCTGTCACATTGCATGCATTCAATAAATATAAATCGAATCAATAAAAGGATACATATTTTACCCAAAAGTCAAAGTCAACAGTAATTTTTTTTTTAACTTGCTCTGTCACCCAGGCTGGAGTGCAGCGGCATGATCTTGGCTCACTGCAAGCTCCACCTTCCGGGTTCACGCCTTTCTCCTGCCTCAGCCTCCCAAGTAGCTGGGACTACAGATGCCTGCCACCACGCCCAGCTAATTTTTTGCATTTTTTTTTTTAGTAGAGACGGGGTTTCACCATGTTAGATGGTCTCGATCTCCTGACCTTGTGATCTGCCCGTCTCAGCCTCCCAAAGTGCTGGGATTACAGGCATGAGCCACCATGCCCAGCCAGTCAACAGTAATTTTTAAGCAATAGCTTAAAGGGGAAAAAAATGTCCAGAAAGGAAACTCTTTGACAGAAACTTCCCCATCTCTAGAGTCCTCCAGGTAGAAACTAGAACCGGGGTAAGGTGCCAAGTTCAGTTGTCATCCTAATGTCCTAGAATCAACTTAAAGTTGGCCGTACTAGAGGGTATGCCCTATTTCCTCTTCACATGTGTGCCCTTCTCACCTCCCTTCTTCCTCCTCATTCTCGACATCTGTTTTCTTTGAATAGCAGGTTTATAGTTGGATGCAGAGATATGACCTGGAAACAATGACTGTGGAACAACATATATCAAACAAATTCAGAACTTAGGAAATGTGGAGTGCGGGTACCACTTCCATTTCCACTGGGCTAAGAATTATCAGATAACCCTGAATAACTGGGGAAAAATACTGATTTTCAAAATGTATATGCACTTAAAAAAAAAAAAAACCTTGATCCACAAAAATTAGCCCCACTTTCTTTAGGCTACATTGTTTTGGCTGAGAAATGATTCCTACAAGAGAAATTTTTAGTAAATTTTACCTAATCATTCCAGTACTTTGCAAAGAGTTAATACTTTGTCCCCCAAAATGAACTCTTTATGATGAAGGAGATGCTCTTAACTCATTATCAGAGCCTGCCAATAACGCGTTTTTGGTACTTTTACATACTTCATCCTCTTGATAAATTGTGTCAAGTTCAAAAGATGGCCATTGCCTCCAATTTAACATTCAAAATTCTGAAGCTGAGAGAGGCCAAGTGACTGAACAAAATATCAAATTGGATTCACAGTCAGGCTTTTGGGATCCTTGCAAGGGCCCTTTTATTTTCATGACATTGTACTAGAAACATGGGAATCTATCTGCATGATTAACCTAAATAAGCAAAAGGTTATGTGTTGGGCAATGTGCTTGTTGTTTTGTATGCAATATCTCACTTACTTCTCCCTTACATGATTGTATTTTACCAATGAGAAATATGTGATTCAGACAGGTTAAGTAACTTGCTCAAGATCACACAGATGGAATTAGAAGTAGTATTTTAATTAAACGTGTTCTCTGTCTTTGCTGACTTCATTACAAGATGCTGCCTTCCAAATGAGAAGGCATGCAGTCAGTATTTTCACTTTTTAAGACAAAAGATTCTTATTAAAATATGTAACAAGTGACTTAGGCTTGAATATGTGATTACTCACCATCAAATAATTAAACAAAACAGCAAGATGCTTTCATACCATCAAGTAAAATTTCAAATCATAATGGCCTATCAACCAAGAAAATCAGAATTTAATACATATTAGAAAAAACTACTCAGCAATCTCTAAGTGTAGAAGCTCCTATATGCCTTCCCCCTCTGCCTTTCCACTCCTTCTCCTGCATAAGGGGGCCAGACAGCAGTGGAGCAGAGGGCAGGCTGATTTCATATAGGAGTCACCTAGTGTTGTGTATGCATTGGAATAGCTTTGGTAATTGTAATGTCTCCTGCCTTGCCCAGCCAATTTTGCTGCAAAATTGGGGATATGAAAGCACTTTTGCGATTCCAGAATAAGATGGCTTATGTATTCTTCGAGAAGCTAATTTCTTTTAAAGCACACAATGGGGCAAACTGTCACACACTTAGCTTCCTTTTCTACAGAATTCTTCAGCAAGCGGTTATGGGCTGAATTGTGCCTCCCCAAAATTCACATGTTGAAATTCTAACCCCTAGTACCTCAGAATGTGACTGTATTTGGAGATGGAGTCTTCAAACATGTAAGTAAGATTAACTGAAGTCATTGAGGTGGGCCTTAATCCAGTAGGACCGGTGTTTTCACAAGAAGAGGAGATTAGGACTGATACGGTTAGGCTTTGTGTCCCCACCCAAATCTTATCTTGAATTTTAATACCCAGGTATTTAGGCAGATACCTGGTGGCAAGCGACTGGATTGTGAGGGCGGTTTCCCCTGTTCTGTTTTTGTGATAGTGAGTGAACTTTCATGAAATCTGATGGTTTTATAAATGGTAGATTTTCCTGAGCTGACACACACTCACTCTCACCTGACACAATGTAAGTTGTGCATTTGCTTCTCCTTCGCCTTCCACCATGATTGTAAGCTGCCTGAGGCTTCCCCAGCCATGCAGAACTGTGAGTCAAATAAACCTCTTTCTTTTATAAATTACTCAGTATGGAGTATTTCTTTATAGCAGTGTGAGAACAGACTAATACAGACACAGAAAAACACAGAGGGAAGACCATGTGAAGACACGGGAAGAAGTCAGCCATATACAAACCAAGAAGAGAGACCTCAGAAGAAACCACTCTACTGGCACCTTAATCTTGGACTTACCGCTTCCAGAACTGAGAAAACAGATTTATCTGTTGTTTAAGCAACCCAGTCTGCGATATTTGCTATGACAGCCCCAGAAAACTACTGTACAGGCCCAGTTTTTGTTTGTTTGTTTTTGGTTTTTTCGTAAGGACTTTAGGCTCTTCTGAATGGATACTGGCCTCCAAGGCTCCTCAGCACAGATTTCCCAATGTCTAGAAACATGGGCCAAGCACCCTTCCCCATGTTGACCTTGATGGTCTCCCCCTCACTGCTGAACCTCAGAGGAAAGGATTGGGAAGACTAGAACAATCCCAGGGATGGTTCCTATTCTTCCCTTCCCAGGAGTCTCACACACTGCTCAACACCTTCCTATTCTGCCCCCCGGGTGTCAGCCTTTCCTCTTCTGTGTTTCTAAACCTCACAAAGTGTTGAGTTGTCAGTGCTGACGCACTGAATAACAACACTTAGTTAAGGAGCACACACAACTCTAGCACCTTTTACTAATTAATTTACCCCAACTTTCATTTCATTTGACTCTCAGTTTCTAACTTCTAACTAAACCTGCTAATTGCTTTGTGCTCATTCTGCCGCATTCTTCTAGAAGGGAGAAAAACACTGTCTTACTAATACCAATGTTGGAGAGAAAGAGGGACAGTGAATTTAACAAGGAACCCAATTTCTATGATTTAAAAATATACATTAGGCAGTGGGGAAAGGCATTATTTTTGTCTAAAGATTCAGCCTTAATAAGAAAATGTTTCTCTCTATGTTTGGTTATGCTAGTTATTTTTAGCATTCAGACACATACTGAATAATTGTAGAAATTTTAAAAAAACCTCAGCATCAAATATAGAAAGTTGTGTGTGCACTGATGTCTACACGTTGGTGTGACCCAACCTGCAGACATCAGTGCACACACAACTTTCTAGATTTGTGTAAATACAACATCCTCCCACCCACTGAGCTGGCAAACAGCAAAGAGACAGGGGAATGGTCACTGCACTGACTTCTGTATTATATTAATCTTATGGGCTTAATTTCAATAAGACATTTGCACCAATGTCTCTGGAGCCTGGAGGAAGCTAAAGTTCCACTTCTCAAAATTCTTCTCATCTTTCCTGGTCAGCTCAAAATGCTACATCTTCCACCATTTGGGCCCTGAGTTCCTCCCTTTCTCGGCGCATATTGTCCTCTCCAAATTTCTGAAGTAGGCAACCCAAATTAGCACCACTGAGTATTCAACCATGACAAAATATAATTTTATTTCTCCCTAACTGAACTTGATTTCTGCTTGAATGTTCGTTCCATATGATGTTTCAAAAACCTCATCATATCTAAGGAAAGTCAATGGATGACGTGATTTTTCCGTCATTTCAAACATAATGGTGACTGAATTCACAATTTCATTCCTCTCTAGAGGTTGATACTAAGGTCTTGGGTTCTTGTTCAAATGTCACCGTAACACTGGCAAGAAGTCAAGCCTCTGTCTCCTTGGGTTGATCTGTCTGGATTTGACGCAGGTGACAGTCCTTCTTTCTGTCATTCCACCTGCCCGCTTCCTACAGACATCTTAAGAGGGAGGCAAGGAGATTTCAGGGAAACACACGTGAGAAGGTTCCCCTGCTTGGAGAGGGTGGGCTTAAAATTTCAAAACAGTGCCCGCCTCCCTCCCCCACTTGCACTGTAAAAATAAACAAAGGCAATTTAAATGAGAAGAAAAAGAGGTTATTTATTCAGAACTTGCTACAGCAAGGGAGTCAGTCACTGTCTCTTGCAACTTGCATTTTGGCAAAGACTCAAAGGCAGACAGGGGAATGGGAAAGTTTCATAATGCAAAAAAAGAAGGCTTCAGGTGTGCCCTGATTGGAGGTTGTTGGCACAGGGAAGCTGAGGGCACGTTACGTAGAAGTCGAGATTCTTCTGTGACTACTTTGGGGAGCATAATTAGTTTTCTTTGGTTGGTCCTGAGTTGGAAGCAGGGAAAAGTCAGGGACGCTGGCTGTTATTGGTCAAGACCTCCCTGCTCTAGGCTGATTGCTGCAGAGGTTGCAGTTTGGCTTCCTGGACCATTTGCTGCAGGGTTTGTGGATTGGACTCTCATTGTCACAGATGCTCTGACCAGTGCCTGTTTATTTAGTCCTCAGCTCTATAAGGAATAGGTAGAACTAGTAGATAAGGCGGTGGTTCACAAACCTCAGCATGATCAGACTGAATCACACATAGACACACACACACACACACACACACACACACACACACACACACACAGGCACAAGTTAAATCTTCACAGCTCATCTTGTTCCACATGTCTATCCTCCTCTCCCCCATCCCAGGTTATTAACTCCTTGGGTCTCTTAGTCACTTTATAATATCAGTTCAGTGACCAACACATAACAAATTGGTGCTTGGTAAGTATTTATAGTTTTGTCTAGGTTCTTTTTTCTGTATCTTTGGTTTGACTGTGACTAACAGAAAAAATTTGGCTGCAGGGTAGAAAATGAAGCTCCCATTGCCTACTCTGAGTACGAATTGCCTGTAGCACTGGGGCTCCCACTCCCCAGTAGAGGCGAAACAAGTAGGGATGACACATTAAGGATAATAGGCTGAGGGAATTGGAGGACATAAAACACAGAAATGGACCTAGGGACTCATTCGAACAGCTTCGGTTTGATGCGCTCTGCAGCTTCCCCAACGTGGCCCCTGTTCACGTGAAAAAGGGAGTTAGACTAAGCTGGTCATTTACGGAATCTGTTCACTGCCTCTCTCCGGGAAACAGCATTAACTCTTTGGCAGCAGGTTTGGTCAGGGTAAATCAATGTTGACAATATTGGTTTCACTATTTTCTGAGAGGCCAATTAAATATTATTGTTATTTTTATTTAAATGGGACTCTCAGAACCTATCTATTAAAAAATAGAGAATGGGGAGGTCATGCATTAATGCATTCAGTTGTCCATTCACTCATTTATTACCTAATGGTGAATAACTTGGTCTGTAGAGCAGTGGTTATCAAGCTGGGACATAGGAGAATCACCGAGGAAGATGAAAAATAGCACCCCCCACCGCCGGCCGGGCTACACCTTCCATCCATTAGAAACTCTGGGGGTGGGACCTTGGATTTTTAAAACTCCTCAGGTGATTCCAGTGTTCACAGGTGAAAGTTGCTGCTCTAGAATTAGACCTCCTAAATTAAATCCTAGCAACCATGCTTATTAACTGAGCAACCTGCCTAAGCTCTCTGAGCCCCAGTTTCCCCATTTGTGAAATGGCTAATGGAGTAACATGTACCTCAACGGGTTTGGAGAGAATTAGGGGAAGTGACACATGAAAACAATAGTTCAGTTCCAAACACATAGTAAGGTGTATGGTAGCTATATTTGTATTTTAATTAATTATAACGATATTATTTGAATTAACATTAAGCCCTGTGGGGATACAGAAAAAAATAAAACATAAAATATTTGACTACGAATAATGCTGGGTAGAATTACATTTTTCTGGCTATGAAGGTGAAATAATAATGCTGTGAGAAAGAAAAAGAAAGAAAGTAAAAGTGGCTTCATGGCAGGCATCGATTGTTGGTTTCTTCCATTTGTTTGATCAGGGCAGGGCATGTTATAGTGAACAGCTATTATGGCCCGCAAATGATCTGCTGGTAGTCTACTCTGAAAGTTTTACCCAACAAGGAATAACTGCAGATATAACAAAACCAATCATGGGAACCATAAACTAGATATAAGATGAAGTAAGTACTTGCAGCAAAAATGGACAGGTCAATAGAGAGAACAACAAAAGATGAGAAAAAAACAGAAGCCATAAAGTACAGAAAAGCTATCCAGAGGAAAGTGTGATGCTTTTACCTGTTAGTGGCAGAAGCCATGGAACAAGAGACAGGAAGTTGTAGTTACTATAAAGCCGTGAGAGCAATGATCT